>NC_085137.1:54123546-54312097 GCF_035046485.1 Aedes albopictus | reverse complement strand
ACCTTCGTCAATCCAAATAAACGATATTTGGAAGCATTCTTGAGTTCGGAATAAATTATTCAAATTAACACACATCGTAGGTACTTTGCATCTCAAATGGCGATCGATCGCTCCTCTCAGACACATCGCACATGACTCTCAGATCCGGGCGAAGGCTTTCCGAGGATTCCTTTCCAAAGTATGCTAATTACCTACGACTTTTCGTCAATAATGAGCTGGCGATGGTTTAAACTTCTGGCATTATACAAACTGCACAAAGGTTAACCCACTTGACGAGGACGAGTGGAGAGAACCCATCTCAACTTTCAAAGAAGGCTCTCCGGTCTCGGCCATGGCTCTTCCCTACCACGCTGGATTTCAGCCAGTGCCAGTGGTTGGTTGGAACAACACACAAACATACGCAACCGCTCACATAGAGAAGAACGATCTGCGCCTTGAACGTGATTGCTTTTTAATGATCTGCGCTGAATTTTAATGGCAACGGTATCCTCATAAGACGAATTTCACACTCGACGTTCCTAATGTGTCGTTCGTTGGTCGACATCTGCATTTTCGGGGTTGCTCCAGAGCAGAGGAGTTTTACGATTCAAAGAAAAATAAACTCACACACGCACGCAGCATCCAATCCGATGCGATGCTGCAGCATGGCTTTACGAACGAAGGTGTCTCTGAGGAAAGGACCGGAATAAATTTGCATCCAGAAGTGGCTAATTTAATTTGTGCTGCTGCTGCTGCTGCTGCCAGATAGCTGGTGGAAGCACAAATGATGTTGGCCAACATGATGGTGGAAGAGGTCGTCGGTCTTTGAGCACTGTAAATTCCTGAAAAAGTTTGGCACTCGTTGGCGACAACGAGAGAGTAGGTACTTACGCTTCCACACGGTTGTGTATATACTTTTGGAGATGGTTTGCATAAATATGATTTCACGGAACCAGGGTATTTAGTACCCAGAAGGAGAAGACTGAACTGGATGATGTTTATACCAACGTTGTAGAGTGTGTTCATAGTATATTTCAACTGTTTGGTTTGTGTTACCTGGAAATGGAAACAAAAAAAAGTTGTTAATATCAGGTTTACATTATATTCTTATATGTTACATGATTGTTCATAATGTTCGGATATTCTGCTAAGATTATGATTCACTAATTTGAACAGATTTTTGTTTACATTAGAGTTTCAAAGTTCTTTTGGTTTCGTTTGAGAATCCTTATTAACATGGGACAACTATGCTGCACACGGCAGTATGTACAGGAGATAGTCAAAACAATCGGGACAAGTAAAATTTTCACTTTAGAAAAAAATGTTCAACTAGCTGTAATTTTTCGCAAGGCGCATCAAATATTCTCAAATTTTTACTGTAAGTTCATCAACTAGTTGTGTATCAGTGGTCAAAATTTGGAAGAAAAATCGGGCTATTCTACACGAAGTACGAAAGATTCTGAAGAAAAAGTATAACTATCCGATAGCCAGCATTGAGCTCTTATATCTCCGGATTTAACCAAGCGAATCCAATGAAATTTTGATCATTCATTATCAATATAATGAGCCATTAAAAACTTTTGACTAAACCTAATATTATTAACACGAAAAAAAAATATAACTATTAAATTATTTTGGCAATATAAAAAAAGTTTATCCAAAACCTAATCATCGTGTCAAAATGCGAGATAGTAATTATAATCAATTGAAATTCTCCCTAATTGTTTTGAATATATTTATGTTTCGAAGGAAAGCAACCAAATGGCCAGTAGTAATTTGAAAATTAATGGGATGCATATGAAAAATAGATAAATTTACTAGAAAACCATAGAATAAATAAAATCGCAATTGTAACTTTTTTCTTGTTATAATTACTAATTACGACGTTTTTCAAAATTCATTACTTTGGTCAGAAATGATTAAAATTTCATTTCATTTGGTTCATTGAATTCGGAGATATAACAGCTCAAAGTTAGCTATCGGATAATTATACCTTTTTCAAGAATATTCCGTACTTCGTGTAGAATACCCCGTTTTTTCTTCCAAATTTTGACCACTGATACACAACTAGTTGATGAACTTACAGTAAAAATTTGAGAATATTTGATGCCCTTTGCGAAAAGTTACAGCTAGTTGAACATTTTTTTGAACGTGAAAATTTTACCAGTCACAATTATTTTCTATCCCCTGTATTTGAACTTTAAATCCCAAAAAAATTTCAACTCATTTGCATCAGCTCAGTTTTTGACCGATTGAGCTAAAATTTTCACATATTAGTCTAAACATCGCTTTACTTCCCTTCGAACGTACCACCGTTCGGGGTGACATTGGACTCAGAGGTAGACGTGTCCACCGAAACACATTCCACTGGCGGCGGCGTATATAGTAATTGGGGGCAGCGTCGGCGTCGACGCCGGCGTTACGCCGTACACCCTATTTGGCGGCGGCGACCACGTAATCGGCGTGAATATTTTTATTTTTTATTTTCTTAAATTACTATCGCAAGTTCTTTATAAATATCAACACAGAATAGTGTGATTTCTCTACCCACAGAGCACATTAAATTTTTGTCTTTTTTGTGGGTTGAGAAATCATGAGTGCCATTAAAAACTATCATCAACAAGAATATTGCTACAAAATTTTGCAGGAACCCTTTTCATGATTTTTTTAAATAGGGTGGCGAAGGGTATTATCGGCAGGTTTGTTCTCTTCGTCATGGGGGTTTTTGTGGGCCGAATTGCCTGAAATTTGGGCATATAACTCAGCTTGATTGAGAAGGATTTGAGGCCAACTCTGAGGCCTACAGGTTTCAAAAAACCCCTTATGACGAAGAGAACAAAACTGTCGAAAATATGTAAGTTCTCCTATTTCCAGAACTCCTTTCGGAATTTTTCTAGAAATTTCTCAAGATTTCTACTCGGCGTTTTTGCAGTTTTCACCCAGATATTTCTTCAAAAAATAAATCATGTAAAAAATATTTAACAGATTGTAAAGAAGTTCTTCTAGCAAATTTTTCAGAAGTTTTATCGAAGATTATTCCAGTTATTTGTCGGCAATTCCAAAAGAGCATTTTATCGGACATTCTCCAGAGGTTTCTATTCATCCCGAAATTTTACAAGCGATTCATTCAAAAATTCTGTTTTTTTTTGTTTTGCAGCAATGCATTCTGAAATTTTGGTTGGAGCTCCTTCGAGAAGAATTCCTCCGGGAATTCTCTCAGAATATCCTTTGGAGCTTCCAAAAGATTTTCCTCTAGAAGTAATTCTAGGCTGTTTCTCAGAAACTCCACAAATATTCCCCCAGGGATTGCACCGTAAACTTCTCTTGGAATTTATTGGGGACTACAGTGATTCTTTAGAAATTTTTCCAGAGACCCTCCAGAAATCCCTTCAGAGCTTCTATCAGGGACTATTTCAGAAATCACTTCTGGTATTATTTCTTGGCTTTTCCACAGGAATACCTCTAGAAATTCTTTATGGAATTAATGCAAGACATTCTACAGATTTCCTTCCTAGCACTCCTTAAAAGATGCCTTCAAAAAATGAAATTTCTTCAGAAGCAAAAGGTACACCGGGGCAAGTTGAAACGGGTGGGGCAAGATGAAACAGCGGGTTAACATTATGTTATTCAATGATGGTGAACTGCTTGAATGCCATAACACATAGTTTTTGATTCAAACAATCTTTTGGTGAAAGAAAAAAATCAAAAATTTATTGAAAACTATTTTAAAACTTCGCGTTTCATCTTGCCCCACCCGTTTCAACTTGCCCTGGTGTACCTTATTTTAGTGATTCCTTCAAAAATTCTTCTAGATTTGATTCAAATTTCTATTGGGTTTCCTCCGAAAATTCCTCTAGCGATTTTTATAGATATTTTTTAGAGATTTTTGTAAACTTATACTTTCAGACATTTTGCAAGAAACTCAGAAGTATCTCCAGCAGTTTTTTCAGGTTTGCTTCAGAACATTCTCCAAGATTCCGTTCACACAATTATTTAAGGATTTATTCATAAACTCCTCCAATAACTTTGTTTGCAGTTTCTGCTCGGATTCCTTAAGAAATTATTTCAAGGATTCGTTCAGAATTTTTTCTTGCTTTACTTTAGAAATTTCTCAAAAGTGTCCTTTAGACATCTCCTCAGGGATTTCCTTCTTCAGAAACTTCTCCGAGAATTTTTACTTAAATTCCTCTAAAACTATCATATAGAATTCTTCAAGGAATTTCTCCAGAACTATCTCAAGGAGTTCCTCCGCGTATTCAAATGGGGTTCCTGCAGAAATTTTTCCAAAGATTACTTAAGAAATTGCTCCACAGAATGTTATTGAGGAAACTCTTTAGAAAATTCTCTAACAAATTTCATGGAAACTCCAGAATTATCTCCAGGAAAAATATTAGAAATTCCTTCAGGGAATCATTGAAAAATTTCTTAAGCATTAGTGATTTCAAGAAGTACTTCTGTAGAATCCATGAAAGAATATCTGAAAGAGTTCCTGGAGGAATCTTTGAAAGAAACTCAGGAGATATTTCCCTTAGAGGATGCCTTAGAAAAAAAAATCCGGAAGAACCGCTCAAGAGTTTTTGAAAAAGCTCTAGATAAATTTCTGAAGAAAAAAATCTATAGTAGAATTTCTGAAAAAATCCCGTACTGGCATTCATGAAAAAATCTTTTAGCTACTGAAGGAGTCTTTGGGAATATTTGTGGAGGAAGTTTCTGGAAGGTTTCTGAAACTTTTGAAAGAATCCTCGAATGAATTTTTGAGTAAATCTTCTGTCTAATTTTCTAGAAATCACAGGACATATTCTTTGAACAAATTCCTGGAGGAATATCTGAAAGAATCCCAGGATAATTCACAAAAAAACCCTAGAATATGTTCCTGAAGAAGTTCCATGGTTCAAGGATATATTAAAAAAAAATTGGAGGAATTTTCTCGAGGAATCCTTTATCAAAGTTCATGGATTTTCTAAAAGAATACCCGGAGGAAATCGTGGAAGTTTTTAAGGTAATTCTGAATAAATGTCTAGAGAAACACTTACGTTTCATTAAAGTATAATAGTAAAATCTCATGACAAATTTCCAAAGAAAATTCTGTAGTAGTTTTCAGAGGAGATTGTTATAAACATCCTCAAGGCATCTGAGAAGACATCCTGGATTTTTTTTCGAGAAAGTACATGAAGACATAAACGGAGGAACTTTTAAAGGAATTTCTGTATGAATTTCACAAGAATCTCTGAAGGAATTCCTGCTTGGAAGAATTCCTGAATGCATTTTTGAAGGAGCCGATGAATTTTTGAAAAAAAAAATCTTGGATAACTTTATGAAGGAATTCCTGAGGATGAAACGCCTTTTAATTACGTCACGCTTTAAGGAGGGAGAGACGTTAAGCAAAGTGGCTTGTCACACTTTTCAGGGGACCCACACAAAAAGTTTGCCATAAGTGTGACGAGAATTTTGCGCGACGCATTTTATATACTTCTTATCAATAGAGCAATTTTAGAAGGAATCTATAGAAGATTTTCAATAGATATTCTTAGGAAAATAAATGGACAAATTTATGGATTTTTTTAAAAGAAATCTCTGGATGAATTACTAAAGGGAGCTCAAGAGATATTTCTTAACGAATCGCTGATGAGTTATCTTAAGGCATCGCAGAAAAATGCTTCTGTAAGAATATTTTTTGAATAAATCCCTGGATGAATTTATGTAAAAAAAAAACGCTGTAAGAATGTCTGGAAACCATGAATGGTTTTCTGACAGAATCGTCGGAGAAAATTCTAAAGTAATACATGGCGAAATTTGTTAAGCATGAATGGTTTCCTAGAAAAATCTTGGTGATATTTCTGGAGGTGCCTAGAGGGAGGAATTTCTAAGAAAAACCTAAAAAAGTTTCTAGAAGAATCCGTGGAAGGAATATTATCTAAATGGAATCTATGTTGGAACCTTTAGACGAATTCTTGAAAAAATCCCGGTATGTATTACATTGAATATTCCGCAGGATCGGGAATCCAGTTACCCGTCGTCTGATAGGCGATTCCAAGCCTCAACCATTAGGCTTACCGGAAATCTGCCGAATGAATTGCAAAGAAGTCATCAAGAATAAGAATGGAAATCGAGGAGCGGATCTGGTGTGATGGTTAGAACACTTGACTATCACGCCGAGGCCCTATGATCGAATCCCACTCCCGACAAACTCGCAAAATGTGAGTTCTTCCTTCGGAAGGGAAGTAAAGCGTGGGCCCCGAGATGAACTTGCCTAGGGCTAAAAATCTCGTTAATACAGATAAAAAAAAAGAATGGAAATCCTCTAAGAATGTTATACGTAATTTGCCATAAAAGTCTTACAAAGCGAGGTTCTTCAAAATATTGCAGTAAGAAATAATGATGACGATGATCATAAACAAGTTTGCAAAAGATTCAGCAAACATCACAAGAAAAGTACGTTGAAAAATTACACTAGTTTACAAAATAAAACGAAAGTCGTGAACTTCTGTCTACGACCAAAATGTTTGAAGCATAATTTAGCGCTGATTTCGAAACCGTGCTTCAAAAAATTTAAAGTAGAACAGTTTTTGAGTTTCAGCTCAATATCGAGTTTTACAACTTGGCCGATCGTAGTGTGCCGCGCGCGAATATAGACGTGAAATTTTCTCGTGCTGTGTTTTTGCTTTCCGCCTGTCAGCATTTTCAAGAAGTTTTGAAGATGATTCTGCAGTTTTGGACATTCTTAGTTTTTAGTATTTCGGTTTCAAACAATAATTAAATAAGTGCGTTGTTTGGAAGGAAACCAAAAAGTGTGTTTTTTTTCGGTGAAAGTGATTACGAACGCTAGAATAGAAGATAGTTCAGAGTGCCGCGTTGGGAGCTACGTCCTGAAGAAGATGGAGGAAAAAGTGTGTGGGTAACGAAGAGCTCAAGGTGATCGAGATGGGATGGCACAAGCGAGCAAACGTCCGCCGGATTATCGTGACGCTAGACATTGCTGGAACACTTCTTCCTCGCGACCGGAAAGGGCAAGCGATGTTTCTTCGACGAAGATGATTCAACATTGGTGAGAAAGTTCCTTTTAAATTTAATGTTTTTTAAACATTTATGAAAATGACGTACATAACATGTTAACAATTTCGTTCAAATCAGCCGCCCGGAGACGATTCTCCAAGCGTAGATTATGTTTGTTTCGTCGTTTATTTATTTTTTATTTTTTGGTCAAGCGCCAAACGATGGTCGGTGCGCGTCAGTGATGCGGTCTGTGCACGAATAAGGGTCGGGAAATGTAGATATTTTCTGCTCGTCGGAGAACTTTGATTCAATTCCTATCTACACCCTTTTGGACCTAGAGCTGAACTGTGACGACGGCGCGACGGCTGTATAATACGTGTGCGGAACGATTAGTGATAGTTTGGTTCATGTGTCAAAGATTTCCTCTCACTCGGAGAAAAAATGAGGCAAATCAAAAAATATTTCTGCCAAAACTCCATGTGAAGAACATTAATCACAGACAATTAGATGATCGGCATTGGGCCACAAAAACTATACAACAATTGGTGAGATCTTTCTAATATTATTTATTTATCAATAATTCTATTTCAGTTTATATACATTTGTTATAAAACTACATATAAGTTGAAAATTCGCTATTTTCTACATCCTTTCATCTATTGGAAGCTGCTTCAGTTCTGGGCTCTTTCTAAGTTGATGAAGGGATTTATAAATGCTTGCAAGGACTTGGCCAGGTGTGTGGAGCTGAGTGAATCTATGGCATTGTAGATAGTAGCGACATCAGCAATGTCAATGGAAATATTCAACTTTGCAACTCCATCCAAGATTTGTGCAAGTATTCATGCTATGCTATGCTATGCTATGCTAATATCGAGTTTTACAACTTTTCAATATATGGAATTTATTAAAATTCAAATATCTTGCTTTTTGTTCGACCAATTTTTAATCTTTTTCCATAAATTTAAAGCTGAATATAAAACCATTCGATCATTTGAATCCAGGTTTTGCGCCAGATTGATTAAAGTCAAGATATTGGCAAGTTTTGGGGACGATCTCCTTAAATTTTAGCAAATTTTTCAAAAATATATGAAGAAATGTATTTTTTCAATAAGAAAAAAACAATTTAAAATTTCTATCTCAATGTTTATTGACATTTCATATGTAGGCGAGTTACAGTAAAAAATTCAGCTCAACCGGAGCATTGATTACGGAGAATGAGATGTGTGAAATGAGCGACTTTTCTTTAAAATAGAACAAAAATCGATTTCAAACCATTAACCTTCAAAAAATTTCCGCTCTACTGTATTTTTTTTCCTCCGCGTTTTCGAACTCAGGGCATGATCCTACACCAAAAACGATCATCAGCTTACCGAGTTCAAAAATGCTGTAAACTAGTGTTACAAGAAAAAACTCAAACAATTTCACCTTCCATAACTCGCGCGGTTGAACACCACAGCCAGCACCACGCTAGTGCTGAGTATAAAAAGCGAGACTTTTTCAACATATTGTACAAAATACAACAGTGCAATCGCTCGAGGGTTAACAATTACCACCATCATTGCTATCAGGTCACATAACGACACCCCGAACGACACGGTAGCGTACCTTGTGGGATGGCTAGAGCACAAAACTATCACGCTGAGGACCAGAGATCGAATCTCACTCCAGACAAACATACTACTTGTGAATTCTTGCGACGGCAGGGAAGCAAAGCTCTGGGTATCGAGATGAACTAGCGTCGCGTTAGAAATTGATACATTTTTATTTTTGTGTCTCATGTTCTATTTTAACCCTTTATAAGGCCGAGAAAACCAGGCCCGGAGTCCACTCGTTCTACATTGGAATATAAAGTACGTTGCGTAATGAACAAAAACGATTTTATTTTCAAAAAATTCGATGGTCGATTTTGTATGAAAAAAATGGTCTAAATTTCAACTTTTTGTTAACAATGTTTAAAATGTTGTTATTTTGTGATGCGTTTATCAATCATGCTGATTTTTTGATAAGGTATTGCCCCAATATTCATGAGTTACATGTGTGAATTTGAACTCGATTGGTCAATTAGTTTGGACGATATGGCAATTTTAGTACATGCCTAATTATAATAGTACATTTTTTCAAAAGGCCGAGTTCCTAAAAGTAATGAAGCAATCAAGTTAAAATATTGTCCTCAAGTATAAGGAACATAGGCCTTTCATTCCTCATCATTTGATTTTCAATTCGCTCACCACAACAGAAGTTCGAGCTTATAAACCTTTATGCATCCAAAAATGGCAGTTTTTTGACAGACATTTTGTTCTAAAAAAGCACATTCATATTTGTTATGGCTCAAAAAAATCATGAGTGTTCACAAAGACCTAATGTGACCGTCAGTTAAAACAGAAGTTGTAAAAATTTTCTAAACGAACAGAAAAAAATATGTGTATAAGGTGGCAATATAGTTGCCACTGCCTTATAAAGGGTGAACTTGTTAATGTGTCCCTAAGTAAAATGAACATTCATAGTGCTCTGGAGTAATGGATGAGATCTCATCATTCTAATTTTGGAGGCCTACTTTCAGGTCATTTCGGGCAATGATTATCTAGAGGGCATGAGTAAACGCTTCTCAAACATCAAAGTGTAGACTTCTCAAATTAAAACCCAAATCAGCATGCCCCCTTAGGATTAGAAATTGCTAGACAAAACACAAGCTAAGAAAGCAACTTACGCTTGCGAACAACAGGTAACGTCCCACAAAAATACAATTACAGGATTGACTGATGGACCAACTACAATTATGAAACCTCGTCATCCTCTGTTTTGGAAATTGTTATCCACTAGGATAACAGGACAAATTATATGTTTTGTGTTGTATAAGTCCATATGTGCTGTCCTAATTTTATTACGCATTTGTAGTGTTCCACTACAACCTTTGAATATACATTTGTAGTGCTTTTAATTTTATTATCATATTATATTTTCGTAAGAAAAACTCGGTAATAAAGTCAAAACAAAATCTGGGGGGTGTACCATATTCTACGATTCAACATTTTTGTATTTGGGTCAGTCTAGTGTGTATGCATATTTGTACGATTCTCGCAAAAGCTGAGAAATCCGCAACAGTTGTTCTGTTCTAAAAAATGTGAGCCTATTTTTATCACAAAGGAAATTTACCAAGCAAAAAAAAAAACCTGAATCAAACGGGCTTCCGTAATTATTGCGACTCACCAGTGCATACTGTAATCAATTGGTAATGTATGCTGAACACCATAAAAAATCCAGAAAAGTGTCTTCCCAAAAGGTCTTGAAGAAACTGAAGAAGCCATGCGCCCCAGAAGGGTGGGGCAGATGGTTTCCGCTTGAGACCCTCTCTTTTGTTTTGCCAAGCGTAACACGGAGTGTTTTGCAATACATAGCTTGAAATTCTTTCCCCGAGGGTCTTCCACAAGCAAGCGGGTGCGTCTGAGACTCCTTCAGTGCCTGAACTGGGTGGGGGGCGACGAGGTAAAGCGTAAAGTGCAGTGCAAAATTAGCGTAACAGGTGGTTTTAGGTTATGTTCATTCCCTTCAATTGGCCATGTCTAGGGCAATGAAATGAGAGCGAACGTGGGGTGCAGGGTACCCCAGCAGTTTCTTGTTCTTTTTTTTTGTAGCGCTCGGTGATCTCCCCAGAGGTTGTTATTTTAGCACATCCTGCTGATTGGTCCGGCCTCGAAATTAGTTCAAATTACACCTCGAAGTTTCGTGAAATGGTGATGAGCTTATTGCTCCCTTTTTTGTTGCAGTCTTTACACGGCTGTAGGTTCGTTTATTTTTTTTCTTTGCATTCGATGGGCAGCTCATCGAGATGGTAATCGTTTTGCATCGGTGTTTAGCGGCAAGCGATTCGCAGTTTGCGGCCTCCATCCAGATGCAGGCTTTTATTAATTTAGGTAAGCTAATTATCAACTACAGCTGGGTGTGTTTAATTTTACGAACGCGTCGCACTATGGGCGAGTTGCGTACATATTGGTGGTCGAAAATATTTTAACTTTGCAAGTTAGTTATCTGATTTCTTATGTAGGTTCAAAGAATCATTATTCAAAGAAAATCCGAAACTGTTAACTAATAGTCGTGTAATCGCAAACAACAGTTAAAAGTGTAGCTATTTTAGAAGAGGTTTTCATAATTATAATAAAACTTTTATTTTGGTTTTACGACGGTTCAAATGGCTTTCTCGAATCAGTTCTACTTAAAAATGTTACATGGGATGTTTGCACTAAGTTAACTATAATTAATATTACAGCCATTAGAAACTGTTCAAAATTCAAATCTCATTGATAAAGCCCCTATGGGATCGTAAATAAAGCATGAACAAATATGGTTGCATATTTTTGAGGGCATCGTGAATCTTATTCAAAAAACTTCGAGGACATCGAAAACTGTGTGTATGTTTCAATATCTTTCTAGCTTCTGATAAAACGTTCGTAGATGTAAGGCAGTATGAATATAATCTGAGAGCAGAAAGGAGCCATAGAGTGTTTATTTTCATTTCCATTTATATTCAAAGATCTATACTCCAAACAATTCGTGTGCAGGTTATTAAGGTTTGGTCAGAGAAAGATAGTATCCACAAATTTTAACCACCACATAATCCACAGTGAAGTCCGAAGGACGAAACCGGTCAACCGGAGGGCACAATCATGTAAATATTGTTTCAACTTTCTTTCTTCGTCCAAACAATCGTCTTCGATTGGCTCCCCTGTTTTTCGCACTGCTGCTGACTGAGTCAGCAATTTCGGAATGAGCATGCAAAAAAGTCGAACCCACTTGTAGGTAGGTACTTACACTTTGTGCTGCCGCCGCCACCGCCACCGGTCATCCGCGGGTGCCAATCGTCACCCATCGCAGCCCCGCGTAGCCGCGAGTCCATTTTGTGAATTCCATTAAAACTGCCAATTAACGTTTTCCGAACCGACGCGACACTGCTTTTCCGTGTGAACTTTAATTGAGTTTCCCTCTTTTGTTCCAAATGAAGTGCAGGAGCAGTTCGTTCATGGACTGCAGTCAGGATGGGTGGCAGGCAGGCGGACGGACGGACGACGACGCTCGCTCATTAATATGCAAATTTCTCAGCCTGAGAAGACTCCGGATTCCACAGCGCAACGCGTAACGACTGGACTGGATGCTCCTCCTGAAGAGTGTGCTTAAACGGAAGAAGAGGCTCAACTTGGAGGATCTCGGATGGCTGTTGCTGCTGCTGCTGCTGCAACCTATCGAGGTCGATTTGAGCATTGGTTTATCTGAGGTGGGCGAAACGAGTGTGGAGAGGAATGCTTTTTTTTCGCGAGAGACCGATACCGCTTATCTTGCCAATTAATCAATATTTACTGGCATGACCGGGCTCTTCACCATCCGGTTTGTGTGGCTTTTACTGATCAAGAGGACATGCGGAGAAAGAAGTGCATAATATCACGGAGTAAAAGTAAGGGGGTTGACTTCCGTCTACAAAAAATGACAACTAAAAACCTTTGATTTTTAAGGAAGAGAAAGGTTTATATGATGTTTAGGATTAATGGGTACCCGGTATGGTGGACTAATGGCTCCGACTCTAATCGCAGGTTTTCACGCAAACGCATTGGTTTATTCGAAAGCTTCCACATTTCTTCCTACTTCTCCGCATTGATCATCATTCTGTCTGCAGAGAAGTTTCCTACAAGGGGGAAAAATTACTTCAGAATTGGGACATTAGGTAGCTCAAACGTTGCTGCAAAGTTCGGTACATTCTACGATCATCAGTTTGAAATTATTTCGCTAGAGGGCAACGCTGTACAAAAAGTTTGTTTGTTTTTAGATTCACAAGAGTAGTCTTTCTTAACCCTGGAGCGGTCGCGTTGTGTACTGAGTACTCGCACCATGAAAAAAGCACGCTTGTGGTACACAGCGTGTGCGTGGTGTCATTGCGGGTGGCCGAAGACGCGACTGCTTGAGGGTTAAATTTCTTTACCGGCGCGTGTATTTCTTATACGAGAAAATACGAACTATGTGTCAGAAAGATTATACTATCAAAAATGTCATAAATGATGGCACAGTACTGTGATTTTTTTACTATCTATATCTCGATTCTTTATTTTATTTTTTTATTTTTATTTTTGTATTTTTTATTTTTATTTTTTTTCACTTTAACATCTTATACAACATCTTTTACGATTACTGGTTGTCTGGGTATGTCTTTATCAGGGTTTCCTTATGTAAATCGTAATGGGATTTTTTACGCATATCGTCTAGAGATGTTTTCGAAAATTCATTTCAAGATTTCTTTTTTTCTCAAGATATTACCCCAGGGACTCTTCTTGACATCTCTTTGGGATTCTTTCAAGCATACCTTCTGATTTCTTTACGAAATTTCTGTCGAGATTCCCCTCGGGATTCTTTCAGGGTATCCTTATGAACTTTTTCAGTGATTCCTCCCAGAGCTCTGCTAGGGCATGGTTTCCCAAACTGTGGGTCACGACCCCAAGGGGGGTTGCTGGCCTTCATCCAGGGGGTCGCGAGGGTCAGTCAAATATTTTACTGTAACAGACAACAAATGAGGGAATTTCTATGGTGGGTCGCGAAAAATACGTCTGCTGGCAAAAGGGGGTCGTGCACCAGAAACTTTGGGAACCTATGTGCTAGGGATCACCCAAGAGATTCATGGGTGTTTCTCCTTTAACTCCCATTTCAGTTTGATTTTACTTAGGCTTCCGATTCGCTCAGCGAATGCCATTCGCTATTCCTCCACCGGAGCACGTGGATTTCTTTTCATTGTTTAAATCACAATTTGTTCATCAAAACGTGTTTCTGTTGTGTAAGTGATTGTCAAAAGCATTATCAACATTGTAATTTTCACCTGTTTTTTTATTTACGAATTTAACTTTTCAATTATGAATTAAAATTGAAAAATAAACTTTGTAAATGTTATATAATAAAAAAAATGCTTTACAGAAATATCCGCAAAAAAATT
The DNA here is from genome assembly GCF_035046485.1 of Aedes albopictus. NCBI lineage: Eukaryota > Metazoa > Arthropoda > Insecta > Diptera > Culicidae > Aedes > Aedes albopictus. Next base: position 54,298,161 of record NC_085137.1, on the reverse strand, counting down.
AAAAAAAAAAGAGAAAATGCTCAAGATTTATTATATAAGAAATTTCGCTAAATCGTCGAATCCTTCCAAGAACTAATACTGCAATCCTTCGATAAAAAATTAAATATCGATTTAAGAATATATCGAGATTTTTCTCAGTGATTTTCTGGATCATTTACATAGAAAATGTCTTTTAAAAAGAAATGTCATGCAAACACTCTACAAATCCAATAAAAAATATTTAGGCATTGAAACAGGACTTGGATGTCTAATGTTGAGATTCCAATGAAAATTTTACGAAAAACATCAACAACTTTGAATAAAAACGGACTGTTCCGATCACCTTGGTTATTTAGATTGATACTTCTCAAAAAGTCTTTCAAGGATTCGGAATCCATTCAGTGATTTGTTTAGAAATTTGATTGCTAGTCTATCCAGACTTAGTTTCGCAATTCCTTTGTGGATTTTTCTCGAAATTCTACCCACGATTCTTTCCTTAATTCAGTAACAAATTTTGAAAACGACGTATAATCAATGGTATAGCATTGATTATACGTCGTTTTCAAAATTTGTTACTGAATTCTTCCCGAGATCCCTTCTTGAATTTCTACAGCAATTCCTACTTTGAATTCTTTCGTAGTCTCTCACAGAGTTTTTCCCGCGAGTTGTTGTTTGAATTTATCGAAGTGTTTTTTCATGAAGTTTTAGCTTTTTTCCTGGCTTTATCCAGTCCTCCCAAGTTTCTGTTTGTTTCAAAAACACGGATACATGTACTGATTCCAGTGAGCTATTCGCTATTTGAAGGAAGCACGACACTAGACAGACAACGGAGAAGTTCTTCCAGGGATTTCTTCCAGAGAGGCTTTCGATATCTCTCTTGGATTTCGTCGTGGGATTTCCAGAATTCTTCCTTGATTTTTTTTGCTCAATTTTCCCAAACCTTTTTTCTGAGATGTTCCAGTTTTTCCCAGGATTTCTTCCGATTTTTTCCCGGGAAGCTCTTTCAGGGAATATCGTAGGTTATCCAACAGCTCCTTGCAGAAGTTCTTCCAAAGATTTTCTCCTGGTAGAATCCCCGAAAGAACTCCGGGAACAACTATTCAAGAAATCCCAGAAGAAGCACCTAGAATATCAACGGACAGTTTTCGTTAGGGAATCTGAGAAGAGTTCTGGGTATATTCCCTCGCAAAAAAAATACGGGGGAATACTGCAAGAATTCCTTTTATCAACTATGAGGAAAAGCCTGGAAAAAGCTTTGAAAGAAATCACGGGAAGAACTGCATCAGAAATAACAGCATAGGCTCTTGCAGAAATATCGAAAAGCAATCCGGAGAAAATCTTAGGAGAAAGAAAAACACTGAGTTATCCCAACACCACCACCGGAAGCCATCTTCTGAGAGAATCGAGAGAAACTCCAAGAGAAATCCCGCAAGAGCCTTTAGGAAATATCCTGGCTGCAACTCGTGTAGAAATCCCAGGAGAAACTTTGGAACAAATCCCTGGAGGAACTCCAGCAGAAAATTCGTGAAAAACTCCTTAAGAGGAGCTCCGGAAGGGATCGCGGAAAGTTTTTAAGAGAAATCCTTAAAGAAACTCTAGGAGAAATTCCAGGACAACATCTGAGAGATACTCATGTGAAAATGATATGTATTCACTAGGTTTGCTGGTAAGTCTGAAATATACTGAAAAATTTGCAATTAGAAGGCACAGAATGTTGCTAATTGAAAAATTTAGAGATGAAATTTGTGGAAAAAATCACGTACTGGAAGCCGAAACAGAGATTGATTTGTGAAAAAGGAGTGTTTATGGTGTGGCTTCGCATTCTTCTCTTGTTGATTTACGGCTAACCCAGCATCCAGAAATTGGCCAAAGCCGGAAGGATACGATGGGCAGGGCATGTTGCAAGAATGCCGGACAACAACCCTGCAAAGTTGGTGTTTGCTAACCATCCGGTCGGTACAAGAAGGCGTGGAGCGCAGAGAGCACGATGGGCGGACCAGGTGGAGCGTGATCTGGCGAGTGTTGGGCGTGACCGACGTTGGAGAGCTGCAGCTGCAAATCGAGTATTATGGCGGCAAATTGTTGATTCAGTATTATAATGAATTTGATGTTAACTAAATAAATGAATGAATGGTGTGGCTTTGGAGTCAGTTTGGCTCTCTGTTCCGCAGAATCGTTACATGTTCTGTGGCTTAGTTGGTTAATGCGCCGGTCTAGCGAATACGGAGCCGTGGGTTCAAATCCCAGCGGAACATGATTTTTTTTTCATAAATTTCATCTCTCAATTTGTCAATTAGCAACATTCTGTGCCTTCAAATTGGAAGTTTTTCAAGTGATGTGGAGATGTCTGGATAAATTTTAGTAGACATTCCATGAACACTTCTTTGGAGGAGAACGCAGCAGAACTCATGAGGGACTCTGGGAATAATACCAGGAAACCCTACGGAAGAAATTATGTATGATTCTCGGGTGAAATTCCAGTAAAAATCGGAAAGTATGAGAGTAATACCAAGAAATATGTGGAAGAATCTTCTGTGAAATCCTGGAAGGCATTTAAAAAAGAAAATCTGACGCATCTTATCGGAATCACCGACTTGCCGATATATCTGCTAGATCTAGGAACGCTCCTCTTATTCCTGTAGCACAGTTCGACACCAACATTTCAAAAGGGCGTAACTGCTTTTGGAATCATCACCTTCTTTTAAAGCTGTGGATCATGTGTTATGATTTCCATGTTTTTCACAACAAGTACCGACAATCACGGTGGTTTGAGTGTAAGGGAGGCAGTACGACCTACAGCTTTGAAAGAAGGTATTACTTCCAAATGCAGTTACGCCCTTTTGAAATGTTGGTGCCGAGTTATTCAAATTCCTTGTTGATTTAATTTGCATTTCAAATAGTCATCCGGAAGATTCTTCTGTGTCTTATCCGAACAACAAGCTTCCAATAAGAACCTTCGGTATAACGGAAAAAATATAGATGTAGTGATCAAAATCATGTTGAAAACAAGTCAACACCAGAGCTGCAATTTTTCGAAAGTAGGGTCTGGGATCATTTGAGCAGGGTGACCTATTTTGAGCATTCAATTTTTATCCAAATGACTTGATTTTTGGGACACGGTGAGATATGCATAAGCCATGTACAAACATTGAAGTCAATTGGTTAAAAATTGACTGAGTTATAGCAGCAAGTGCCCAAAACAAGTCCCCCTGCCCAAATGGTCCCAGACCCTACTTCATGAGTGTGATATTTAGCATTATTTATTCTATCCGTTTTAGCTTCCCTGTCATATATGTCTTGCTATCGGTACACAGTTAAAGGAACGAAAAAGGTACCCACTCAGCGTGTTGAAGGATAAGACACAGACAAACAGACATATTACTTGGAACAAAGTGCAATTGAAATCATCGTCACAAAAGCAAAATCGCCCAATGCTAATTATGCTGTGTTTCGAAAACCCGCTGAGTAGATGGCGCTAGTGAGCAAACGTCAAACTGGAGCAAAAACGATGCGAGCGCCATGGAAGAGAGATTTGCGAACTGCAGAATATTTGAATAGTGCGTTAAAAAGGGAAACGGTGGGAAGTGGGTGGAGTGAGACGTCTGTTTGTCTGTGGATAAGATATGACGAAGCAACACTTCGAATTTGAAGGGTACAAATCTGAAGAAACAAAGTGTGGCTTCGTCATATCTTCACCAAGGCGAAGACAAGTGTTGACAGTGAAAAAAAATCTATTCAGTTTTCTGTAGGTGAGTGTTTTCACCCGTGGTGGTGTATAGGGTACTCATTCTCACTAGCCACCGCTTAAGACGAATGGCAAGTTGGCATGAATAGTGTGTGGATGATTGGGAATGATACTTTGTTGGTTCGCTCACAAATTCAGCCCCCGGGCTCTGTCAGTTTTCACAACGTGGAACAGAAAACGGCCACCGCTGTTATTCATTTTCGGCTGAAAAGCAATAACTGAGACTGTTATCTTGCAGCACCGGTCAAGACTTCATAATATGGGTTTTATCCAATTCCCGTCTATCTGAACACCAACAAATATTGATCGAATTTATTCTTGCACTTCGCACAACGCCTAATGGCTAATTTGGTATCAATTACAAATTTATAAATTAGCTTCCGTATGATGGTAAAAAATTTAATAGAACTATTTACAATTTCTTCAAAATAATAGGCTTAATAATTATTCCTTGAATTCTGTTTCCATCTAGTCCACTTCTATTTTGGGCACAACCTGAATTCTATTCTCGGCACACTTTCTACGTGACACTATGGTGCAAGGGATGGCCAAAATTTATGATTTGACCATAGGTGTTTATTCGAAATGTCGGTCAAATTCTTCGCAATCTAAATCAAATAATGTATTCAAAGTACGATTGAGTAAAAAGCATTTAAATAGACATAAATGTAGCAACCAAAATATTTCTCTTTTGCCCAACAGATCGTAATACGCCATCACAGTGCAACGAAGATTTTTTTTTTCCTTGTGGTTGTTAAATACGATGTTTCGTATGCATAAAATCCACGCACACATTTGCTTGCATCTTCTCTAGACGAAGCCAACTAGTTGTTTACATTTTAACGACGAAAAAAAAACGTGATTTATCAAAGCATTTGATCAGCTTTTGCTGCACTCTGCAGCAGGGAAAACCAACTTTGAGGTACCACAGAGGTTTAGTGGGGTGAGAAATGAAGGTTGATTCAACAAGTGAATCTGGCGAAGTGAAAATTTAACGGTGATGACGAACAATTCTGCTAGCTGTTGCTTTGGTGCGGTTGCCTTCGTCGTGCGCAACACGAGAAAAGTAGTCAACTCGTAAGTGAAGTGAAATTGAGACGTGAAATTACGCGTAGTTATTTGATTTCCGGTGCTATATGGGCTAGTTATTGATGCCTACATCTTTTTGCTTCCATCCATTGAGGTATTGGCAAAGGTAAGTTGGAATATCTGTAATAATTGGCTATTTCTCGTCTGATATGACGGGAATTAGCACATATGACGAAGTAGATTGCATCTCTTTTTAAATTAGTTACCATTTCTATGTCAGTTAAGAAGCAATGGTCAAATGAAGATTCTTGATTTAACGATTACGTTGTTGACAAGTACAGTTCTTCGAGGCATAACACTTGAGTTTTCTAATACATTTTTCTGAAAGTAACAAACCCAAGGATCCATATTGCCGAAGCGGTAAGTGAACGGTTGGGTGGTATTCAGCGTGACCATGCTTCGATTTTCAGACGGTCCAGCAACTCTTCTTAATGAAACTTTCCTTGGCTTCCTTGGACATACACTAACCTTAGGTTTTCTGGATAACATCACACGTCATAATTACAACAAATCTGCCAGTTTTTTCCTCCGCAAATTGATACCTATAAGCATTATTCTATAGGTAAATGTAAGTCAATTTGAACTAGAACACATAGACACAAGTAAAGAATTGGTTATCATTCGCCTGACCAGCACTAAATCACATGCACGTCTTCACCGAACCCTTTCCACAAACAATAAAATTTGTCAAAACCTGACACTCAATTACACCTACCATTAATGCGCTGTGGACTGTGGTACAGCCACCAGCCAGTGTGCCCCCACAGCTAGTACTCTCACAGTCATTTGCCGCCCAGTTTCCAATTTCATCCAATTTACGACCGACAACGTGATTTCCCCGGTGGACGACAGTTCAGGAGCCGTTTATCATCACCACGTAGTTAGGTCCTCCTGCATAGTACGTGAAGCTGGAGGCGCGTGGGCTATCCCCGTCCAACTGGGAGCAAACAGAGGAAAAACTTTCCACCGAAAAGTTTGGCTCCCCTTGCTAGGGGGGTCACAAGTCGTCGTCGGCGTAGCAGCTTACCACCCCGGGCCAAAACGCATTTCCCCGACGGCGGGCGGCGCCGCTCTCAATGCAAACGATGAGCATTCCGGAAAAGCTCGGGTCCCTGGAACGTCTTCAAAGCAGGAACAACGATTCAGTTTCAGTTTGTAACCGAAGGAAAATGAAGAATGTGAACGTGTGCGGTTTCGTGTCGGATACGAGTTTCCAAGGGTAATTCTCCGAGGTTGGTGAGCCGGGAAACGAGATCAAACTTTAACGGGATCCCCCCGTCCCCATCACTTGTGGGTCTCCGACTCGACGGAGTGAATCGGAAAAGTGAAGTTCATCATATCAGAGTCTCCAGTTTTAGGGGGAATCGCGAAAGTTGGTCGCATCATTTGCTGAAAGAATTTATGGCTCGTGGTGGAGGAAGTTTGAAAGCTCGCTGGAAAGATTGCGAAAGTGACGCCAGCCAAACATCGAAGAAGGTGTATACCGGGACACGTTGAGCAGAAAATAATTACATTGAATTCTTTTGTAATTATACTACACGGTCTGGGAGCGTGAGTTTGAGTACCTGTAGTACATGTTGTTCGTAAAGTTGCGATGCGCCCTTGTGGCCGATCGAGAAAAGAGGAAAACGCCTCCTTTTGGAGCCAACTTATATCGTGGTGCGGTGCTTTTGTTGCCATCATACGTGAAGATACGTTAGCTTGCTTCGGTATCTTGATCGTTTCTCTGGGATGCTGGACTTGAGATTCAAGCAGAAGGCAAACCGGTTACCGGTCGATCAGATTCCCGAAGGCAATCGAAACAGGTCGTTCGTTTTGGGTTGAGGAACTGAAGTGGAAGATTTTCCTTGAAAACATAAGAGTTTTGCATAGATGTCTACTCTTTTATGAACTTTTTTAAGATTTTCAAGTTCTCTTAAATAATTAAAAATTAAGAACTGTTCCAACAAATCGACGTAACAGCTAATATTTTCAGAAAACTTCTACAATACTCTTGTCATTTATTTCGCTCTCAAAGTTCAAAACCCAGCCAAGTGAAAACAAACAAATATGCAAACAATACAAATCTTTCACACCACTGAAGTAGCATTCCCTTCATTCATGCTACATATTCCAGCAACTTCCTCTTTGCAATAATCGAAATGACACTTACATGCACATGCCATCATGCACTCGCACTCCAAAGCAAACCCATTTGGCGATCCCCCCCCCTGTGTGAAAACTATTTATCGTGGGAACTTATTTGGCACAAAAGACAACCTCACAGAGCAGCCTACAACAGCATAGACCCCTTCTTGCGTACCCCACCGAAGCACGGTAGGTACCTACAAAGTCCGCCAACCTCGATAAAAATCAACTCCCATCCCGTTGTTGCCCGTTGCTCGCTAGGTGAAGCTTTTTCAAAATCCTAGACACCCGACGACCCGACCGACGATGCGTGGCTCAATGATAAAAGGAGTTGAGTCAACTCGTTGTTGTTGACTGACTGACATCAGCTCGGCTCTGGCGCGGCGCGCAATGCGAACAACGTCAAGACGCGTCAAGCCCAGTCAAAAGCACGGTCCATCACTTCGGGCGGGGGAAGCACGGGGTTTAGCAGTCGGGGTCTTAGAAACCCGGCAATTATCTTGATCCCCACGTTACTCATTCTTGTTTCTCTTTTTTTTTTTCGTTACGCTTTGACGTAGTGGTTGGTAGATTGCGCTATAATTAGTACACGTACGTAGCCTAAGCTCTCTCCCTCTCGCTGAACATGCCAAAGTGGAGGGAAAAGAATTCGGTCGGTTGGGGATTCAATTTGATGGGTCCCATCCAGATCAACCGGATCGGGTTCATGAAAAGCGAATACGATGATGCTGTGAGCGAGGGTGGCGGCTCGAGTGAGAAATGATGCGGTCAGCATTCCTGGATTTGAGGTACGGGAATAAATCAGTTTAACGACTCCGAACGAATTTGGTGGTTTGCGGATTGATGGCTATCTGGATCGAAACGTATGGTAATCATTTCTGAATAGACGAGCGATGGCGGGACGAGCTCAATTGCCAAATTCAAATAGAGGTCGGACTCGGTTATGGACATTTTTTTTTTATTATCATACAAATTGGGCCGAAAGGTCTCAGATTTTCATAAAACTTTTTCCACAGGCAGGGCTCATGGATATATGAACAAAAAAAACTTAAGGAAAATTCAGGGTCGCCCATTTTCCCGGAAAACTCAGGTGGATTTTTTTTGTTTTCCCCTGATACTACTTACTTTGAAAAATCATAACTCAAGAACGAAGCATCGTAGAAACAAAGTTTTTTTAGAAAATGAAAGCAAATTTTCTCAGGAATCCAAATAAATATGAACTGGAAAAAGTTTCCCACAAAATTTTCGACAGTTGAGAAAATTCGTAAAGAAACGCCGGAAAAACTATGCCCGAACTCGTGGAAAATTTTCGAAAAAATATTTTTGAGAAGGTTATTTCATAAGCTTTAATCGCTGAAATTTTTGGAATGCACTTTTTTCGTTTTTGAATTATGGCCAATTTTGTTGAAAAATGTCCAAATATGCCATAAAAGCCATTTCTTTAAAAATCATAACTCAAGAACGAAGCATCGTAGAAACAAAGATTTTTAATGAAAATGAAAACAAATTTTCTCAGGAATCCAAAAAAAATATGAAGTGGAAAAAGTTTTCCACAAAATTTTCCACCGTTGAGAAAACTCATTAAGAAAAGCCGAAAAAACTATGTCCGAGCTAGTGAAAAATTTTCAAAAAAATATTTTTGGGAATGTAATTTTAAAAGCTTTGATCGCTGAAATTTTGGATTATACTTTTTGTAGTTTCTTTCTTCAGATATTCCCTCAGGAATTCCTTTTTGGATTCTTTCAAAAAAAAAAAAAATCTGGGATTCAATCGGCAATTCATATCAGACATTATTTGAGAAAATCCTCCAGGGATTCTTTCAGCAACTCAACAAGGGATTTTTCCAGAGATCGTACACAGAATACATTAAGAAACATTTCTGCAAGGGTTCCTTTGGAAATTCTTTGGAATTTCTCAAAAACTTCGTCAAAGAAATTTAAAAATGTTGGCATGATTTGTTTCAGAAGTTTAAAAACATCTTCAAACTTCATATTTTTTGGAGGGTTTTCAGCAAATCTTTCAAAAATTCCTTCAGATTTTCCTCCAGTAATTCCTTCGAATATTTTTTTTTCAGAGAGACTGATTCTAAAAGTTTCCACGAATTTCGTCAGTAACTTCTTAGGATTTTTCTAGAAATTGGGATTCCTCTAACAATTCTATTAGATTATTATTCAAAATGTACTCTACTGATTGTTTAGGAAAATTCTTCAGGAGTTCCTTCTGACATTTTTCCGTGGGTATTTCAGAAAATCTTCGAAAAAAATCTTCCGTAAATTTATCTAGGTATACTTTTGGAAATTTCCTAATGGGTTTCTCCAAAAATCCTCTTAGAAATTCAGGGATTATTTCTTTGTGTGGCTTCGTAATCGTGCGGCTAAGGTCACCAAGCCTTTAGTCGCATCGTGCTTAGGAGCGCGGGTTCGATTCCCGCCGCAGCTGTCAGGAAAAGTTTTCGGCTGTGCCACTGGGCGTTGCATGCTAGTCCGTTGTCTAGTGTCGTGCTTCCTTCAAAGAGCAAATAGCTCACTGGAAGCATTAAACGTGTCCGTGTCTTAAAAAAAATTTGAATAACTTTCTTCAGTGAACACTTCAAAAAAATATTAGAAAATTCTTCAGAAACTTCAAAAAAATCTCAAAAAGCTACCTTGGAGTGCTTTAGAATTCTTCAAGGGATTCTTTGAAAAAAAAACTTCTCTGAAGAGCCTTACAAAAACTTACGAAAGTTTATTAGGAAACCATTCCGTGGATGTATCAAGAAACTATTCCATGGGTAAAAGAAAAAATAGAAAAAGTTACGATGATTTCTCCAAAAAATCCTTCAGAGCGGTGTTCAGCAAGTTTTCCAGCGATTTCTCCAATAGTAAATTTTACGAGCCGTTTTTATAGATGGAATTTTGACAGGAGCTGGCGTCCTAGCACTCGAATATCAATATAATAATCAACACTGTTGTCTTTTCTTAAATTGGCTCATAGTATAAAGTTTCCTTCAGATTTTTTCCAGTAGTATTCCATTCTATAATCTTTCATGGATTCCATCAGAAATCCTCCAGAGTGTCGATCTTCCATATATTCCTTCATATATTTCTCTAGGGAATCTTCCTGAGATTCTTTACGAAATCTTTAATTGTCTCCTTTAGATATTCTTTCTTTCAGGGATTTCTAAAAAAATGTCTTTAAAAAAGCGCCAGATTCGAAAAAAATCCCTTCACAAAATCTTCTAGACATTTTCCCTTTTGTTTTCTACCAGTATTCGTTTAGAAAATCTTTATGAAATCTGCCAAAGATTGCTTGCAAAATTGTTGCATAGACTCGTGTAGAAAGTTATCCGAGGATTATTTTCAAAAGTAAGAGACGAACCAGCTAAAGGCTGAAAGTATCTATAATAAAGCTAAATCAAATCAAATGAATTCAGAAAATCTTCAATAGATTTCTTTAGGAATTGTATGAAATACTTTTGCCTTTTTCGTACACCAAGGTGTACCGAAAAGCTATCTGTTCACTCCAAACACTAAAATTTGATAGAGCCCCTGGAAAGGTCAAGTCTTATATGCCAATCAACCCAGCTCGACGAGTTGAGATGATGTCTGTATGTGTATGTGTGTGCGTGCATGTGAATTTTTTCATAGTAAATATCAACCGATTTCAACGACCGATGGGGAATTTTGTACCATTGTTTCCTATTGGGAATGGCTCGGATCGGTCCAGCCGTTCCGGAGTTATGTCCATTTTGGTGTTTCGGTACCCCAAGAAGGGGTCAGGTATGAAAACGCTGCAAACCCATGCATGCGACACATCAAATCGAGACTTTTTCGATAACCTGATGAAAGCTTAGCAAGAAAATACTCTCTCATCATATTTGAAACTACCAGAACCTCTTCCGGGTGTCCCATTGGAAGTGGCCAAGCAATAAAGTTAGCTTGAACCATGCTTGTGGCAACTAGAATCGCGGTTTTTTATCTTTGTTATCGTGACTTTCCACCCGAGGCTGGTTCGTCTCCGCAACAATCGCGGCATTTCCAATAACCTGATGACCAATTAGCAAGAAAATAGGCTCAGAATATATTTAAAACTACCATAAGTGTTCCGCAGCCTATTCCAGGTGTCCCATCGAAAGTGGCCAAGCATGAAAGTGAGGTAAAAACATGCTTGTGACACATTAAATTGCGACTTTTCCAATAACCTGATGATTAGTTAGCAAGAAATTAGGCTCAGACCTAATTTGAAACTTCCGGTTGTGTTCCGAAACCAGCTCCGAGTGTTCCGTCAGAAGTGGCTAATCATAAAAGTTAGCCAAACCCATGCTTGTGACACATTAAATCACGGCTTTTTCGATAATCTGAGGAACTATGGTAGTGTTCCATACGATAGCTTGTAATTATCGTCTTCAAAGTGATCGGCCTTTAGTGACAGTAAAAGTGGTCAGCAGTCACTGATACTACTGATTTTGTGCAGTTCTGTCCATTCGTTGAAAATAACGTCGGAATAAATGCCAATAAGTTTACCAATGACTATTATTATTGTTGAATATCAGGATTCAGGGACACTTCGGCTTACGTCGAGGAAAAGATCATGAATACATATTTGACGAGAAAGGCACTATCACCACTAGGTGTATTAATCAGGGTTTTTTATGGAATGCTTCACAAATTCCGAAATGACTTTTTTCTTCCAAACACTTTTTTGAAAAACCTCACATGAATATTCTCAAAAATCGCTCGAGATTTTGTATCGGACAATGTTCCACAAACCCCATGAGAAAATCACTCAAAGGGGCTTATCTGTCTTTAAAAATTTTCAGTTAAAAATAAATAACAATAACAATTCACGAACTCCATTATTTTTTTTTTCAGGGATTCCTTTAAAAATCAGAAATTCAGAACCATTCAGGAATTCTCCGAAAATAGCATCAAAAAGTTCTCTAAAGATTCTTCCAGAAATTTATTTAAAAAACAATGTGAATTCCTTCCAAAACTCCCTCATGAGTTCTTTTAAAAATTACCCCAGGAATTCCTTTACAAAATCATTCAAGGATTTTTTCAGAAATTTCTCCTGCGGTTTCTACATAAATGCACATGGGGATTCTTTGAAAAATTTCTACAGATACATTTTCTTGACATTTCTTCAGGAATTCTATTTTAAAAATGCGCAGTAAAAATTTGGTAATTTTGATATCTTCTGAATTCTTTATTACACCGGTTCGTTGGTGGTCAAAATGACTGACAATTCTCAGGTCATTTTGACAGATGTGATACACCAAAACCTCCATTTAGGTAATGGGTCGGGACTGCCTAAATAGAATTTTTACCTAAATGGATTCATTACCTAAATGGATTCAGTTCATTACCTAAATGGAGTACAAGGTTGCAAAGAAGTTTATTCCGCCAGACTGAAAAATTGTTGAATGTCGGGTCAATTTCGGGTAAATTTTTATCGTATGTTGGGCCACTGTTGGACCAACATCGAACAACTGTTGGGTCTATGTTGGGTTTGGAGGCCAAAATAAAAACAGGTGAATGATAGGTTAATGTCGGGTATGACGTCATCAATCTTAAAGTACTCCAACTGTTCTGAACACAACCAAATTCTATTTAGGTAACGTTACCTAAATGGAGGGACCTAAATAGATTTTACCTAAATGGATCCTACCTAAATGGAGGTTTGAGTGTATGAGCATTAAATGGATGGCTACAAGGTCGATAAAGTATAATAGGGTACGTATGCCATCATTAATCTCACGTTCCCATATTCATCTTATTCGAAAATAAGCGGTTACGAAACCGATTGATTCCGTTCTTTTTGTTTTCATGCGTGCTCACTTCTAACAAAAAATACAAGAATATGAAACAAAAAAACAACGCTTCAATCCTTTGTTTCTCGTAGGATGAAAATGGGAGCCACGATACTGGAGTAGCATCTACGGTCAATCAAGCTCCAGCTCAGCTCAAGCTAAATGTCGTCCTGATCTATAAAATCGAATTTTCTTTAAAATTAAAACAAAAATTTAAATGTGAATATGTTATGATGTACTTGCACTTCAGACTTAACAAACCTTATTTACAGGCTTAGGGTCATATGTAAGCTTTGCGAAAAAAAAGTCACTTTTTAAGATTTGGTCTTTTTTTCCGTGATTTTAATACTTTCTTGCATACCTCACAATAACAATAACCGTAAAGTTCCCCAACCTCTAGCCTGCGGCATGGCCCACAAAAATTAAAACCATTTTAAGCTCCATTCCGCGTGAACCCGGTAAGACCTCGAAGCATGCCCCGGATCTAGGCTCTTTATAACACACGAATCAACGAACGAACGAACGAACCACCGATCGACCGCAAAGTGATCCAAAATCATATCAAAAGCGACCGTGCTGAGATTGATCGATGCCTCCCTTTTCTCGCACCACATCGCACACCCACCGTCGTCAATGTTGCGCCGCGCCCGCCGCGTCCGCCGCTGATCCCCACGTGAGCTAGAGGAGCATAGCTCAGTTTGACGAATGGACGGCGCGCAGCATGGTTGGAAAATGACGCGGCGGCGCGGCGAGCAAAACCGAAACGGCACGATGCGATGGCTCAAAAGGCCTCCCCGGCCGGCCGAGCAACAAACGGCACACAGTGGTGTGTAGAAAATTGAAAATGAAGCATAAATCATAATTTATATTCAAATAGCAATAGGATACTTTTGTTCCGAGGAGAATGGTTGAATTTCTTGGAATTCCACCTCTTCCCGCGAGCTTAGAGGTTTTTTTTTTGAGGTTTCAATCCCCCCGCTGATCCAGGCGGCCCGAAACCGCAATTCGATTCTTATTTCCCCCTTTCAGTGGACTAATTACCTGTGGTCTCGTAGATGATCCTGCCGCCGGAAGGCTTTCCCACAGATATCGCACGAGTACGGTCGTTCGTCGGTGTGCGTCCGCTCGTGGATCAGCAGGTTGTAGGACTTGGTGAACTGGCGGTTGCAGAACTTGCAGATGAATTGCTTCTTGGGTCGCGACGCCCGTCCGGGTGCTCGCAGCAGTCTTCGATCTAGTCCGGGGTGCATACCGGCAGGAACCCCCGGTGGATACAGGCCGACTCCGGCCGGTGGGAATGTGAAGGTTCCGGCTGACGTTGGGGATGGGCCAGGTCCTCCGAGAAACGCACCCGGTGGTGGGTACATGCCTCCAGGGGATTGAACCGGGGGTCCTCCAGGTCTCGGAAGTAACATTGCCGCGGCGGCTTCTCTCAACGCTAGTTCTTTTCTCTTATCCGCCATCATAGCCATCAGCTCATAGCTGGACCCTCGTTTGGGCACGCCATCTTTGGGCATCCCGTCCGGTCCGTCTAGCATCCCAGGGTACAATCCGGGCCGTAACGATCGGGATGGCAACACTGGAACAAACGCGGAACTCTCTCGCCCGTGGTGTTGGCTGGCAGCGTTCATCATATGAGACGGGAAGCCTAACTGGCCATCGAAGCTGGATCGGGAAGAGGACGCCGACTGGCTGCCACCACTGGCCGACGTAGATCCACCAGACGAACCTCGGATGGTGGGCGACGAAGGTGCATTGCCGACACCTCCTCCTCCCCCACCACCCATGCCGGCCAGGAACTGGTCAATCCGTGACGGACGTGACATTGTAGCGATCCCATGATCGTCCAGCACTCCTTCGGTAGGCATTCTGTGGAATCGGAAAGAGAGAGGAAAACATGAATGAATTAAAAAGATACACAATGCGTTCGGATGTTTCAAGTAGGATACGTGAGGATCGCCTCGGAATGGGAAACGGGCGCAATATGATTTACAACCAAGCAGCGTTCAGCGTTGTTTGTTGCTTATGTGCATTTTCCTGCTGCAGGGCTTTATGGGTTTATTGTTGTTTTTCTTTCATATTCCTGATAGTGTGTTTACAAGATGGTCTCTGGTGGTGTGCGGAGTAAATATTGAATTACTGCCCCTAGCAGTGAACACGTTTATGGCATCCCATGGACGTACGGTGTTTCTTGGCGTCGTTTTGATATTGGTGCTTCACATGTGTAAAACGACATGATTCAATCACCGATCAGTGATACAATTGGTAGAACAACTACGCGATTCTCTGTGAAAAGTAAAAGATTTTGTTATGGGAATTCGACTAGAGTTCCTTTTGGGATTTTCCTTTGCTTGCCATCTCGAGAGAAATTTCAGGAGCAATCCTGTCGAAAATCTGCGAATTACCCGGGTGAAATCCCAGTTGTAATTATAGAAGAACCGGAAGAAAACCAGGGAGTGATTCAAAGAAAATTTTGGCATTTGAAAGGAATGCCTGGAAAAATGTTTACAAAGTACCCGAAGGAGTTCTTACAAAACAACTCAGAAATACCCCGGAAAGATTTCAAGGACAAATGCCGGAAGGAATTGGGCCGAGGAACATTTTTCGAGAAATATGCCGGAAGAAATAACGGGAAGGAACAGAGAAAAAATTCCGGGATAAATTGCAGGATGGATTCCAGAGATGTGCTTGAGGAATCACGGATTAAATCCTGAAAGAAACTTCCGAGGAAACTGCGTGAGGAAATTCGGGTGAAAATCCAGCACTAGTTTCTGATTGAATCTTGAAAGGAATCTCTAGAATAGTTTTGTGAGAAATCGCGGAATACAAGGAGAAAATCCGGAAATTATTCAGAACTATAATTAAGAGTTCTGGATTTTTTTAGGAATACATCCTGAAAGAAATTCAACAAAAAATCTTGAATATAATTTCTAGAGTACTTGTTTGAACATTTTGGGAAAAAAATCGGGGTAGATGTGCAAGCAAATCCTTCAACAAAACTCTGGAGAAACTTCTTTTCTGGGGCTGAAAGTCTCTTTAATAAAGACAAATCAATCAATTTTCCCTCGAAAAGTTCTTGAGATCACAGACAACCTCTAGAATTCACCAACATGTGTATATTGGGTGTTAAAAAAATGTGGGCACAAATTTGCTATTCTGCCAACTGGGGATGGATGTACTAACAATCTTAAAATGCCACAATAGCTACTTTAATATATGAACATCAAATAGCAGCTGAAACATTTTAAGTTTGACTGTTAGTGGTAAATTTTTCTTTCGTGGTACCCCAACGACGTTCTGCACAAATTGCAATATTTTTGAGCCACTTTGTTTTACAAATTCTGCTTTATGCAAATGCTTTAGGTAATGCTTTTTTTTTAAATATGCTCATGATTTTACAAATGAATACCTATCAGGCTACCTTTTGATTCTTTTTTTAAAGATTGTACACCTGAACTTAATCATTATTGGCTGACCAAAAAAAAATCTACCGCCATCGAGCAAATTCAACATTTACGCTGATTGAGCTGTTTGTGGAGACAACCAAAGGAATGTATCACCCCGCTTATAATTTAACCTGACCGAAAAGTCAACCATAGAGGGATAACTTTAACATTTACCTAAAAATGTTTGTATACTTTCAGTTTTAAAAATATTAAAACCTAAAATTAAATCATGTTCTTCACGCTAGATCTCTTTTTTTTTTTAATATATAAAAGATTTTTCATGAATTTCATCAGGGCTTTTGCAGAAATTGTTCAAAGGATACCGTCGTTGGGAGTGACAATGGGTCAGAGGGGCGAGATTGGGTCAAAAGATCATCTGAAATATTTCTTAAAATAAGGTGATTATCGAACCAAAAACTTTATTGTGGATCCTCGTCACAATTAAGTTTCTAAAGCAACCAGTTATTTTGAAAAAAAAAAAACATGAAAATAAAGCCTTATTTAACTGACACTTTGAAGGATTGATGACCCATCACACTTTTAGGTGGATTGATACTTTTTAAAATCTCAAACTCACATCCATCACATAATACATTATTGGTAAGTAGTATCAACCATGACCAGAGCTTTATCAACTTGTTTTGTTTTTAATGCGGAACAAATTCGGTTCTCTGGACCCATTCTCAGTACCTCAAAAGGGTTAGAATGGGTCAATTTTCATACACTTGTAGTTTTAGGGAACATTGACGAACTCCAAATATGTTTTCACCATTTGTGCATGTATTACCAAAGATCACGTTCCATTTATAATAGGACTTTTTCATGCAAAGAAGCAAAAGTTGTTGACAATAAGTGTGGAAGTATGCATTTTTGGCCCATTCTCACCGTAAACGACGGTACATCAAAAAAAATATTGACGCAATTTTCGCTCAAATTCCCCAAGGATTTTTGAAATTTTACCAGAGCAGTTTTCATTAAGTTTTCCATGAATTTCAAATTTGCCTAAGGTTACTTCAAGAAAGTTCTCCATGGATTACATTAGAAAGTATTTCATAGACTTCCTTTGTAATTTCTTTATGGGTTGGTATAGAAAATCCTCAAGGGATCGTTTCAGTGACACAATTGGGATAATTCTTCAGGAATTCCATCAACAATTCCTCTAGGTGCCCCTTCAAACATTTATCAAGGCTACAATTTTTAAATGCTCTATGGAGTGCCTCTATATTCCCCATGAATTCTTTCAGAAATATCTCCAGGATTTCTATTAATGAATTTATCTAGAGCTTCCTTTAGAAACTTGTACAGCTATTTCTTTAGAAAAGCTCTCGTAGATTTCCTCCGTGGCAATGCTCTATAAATTACTCTAAAATTCTTCCAGGGATTGCTTTACAAAATCTTCCATTCTTCAAAAAATTCCATCAAAGCTTTGATTACAAGAAATTTCTTCACAGTTCCCTTTAAAACTTTTTCCAAAATTTCCTTCAATATTTTCTCTGGAGATTCTTCTAGAAATTTCAAATAGAGTCCAACAAACAACCTTTCATAAATTTCTTCAAAAAATCCTTCAAGGATTTTTCAAAAGTCCTCTGAGCATTCTTTTTCAGAGATATAGCCAACGATTGCTACAGAATATCAGAAGTTCGAAATTACTTCATCGATTTCTCCAACTATGCTATGAAAACTCTTTCATAGAAAAGTATCCAAATTTCTTTGAGAAATTGTTTCATGGAGAAAATTTATGAGATATTCTTTGAAAAAAAAGCTCTTCCATCCTTCAGAAATACATCCAGGGATTGGTGGTGAAAATCCTCTAGAGATTCCTACGGTTTTTTTTTTTAAATCAAGAATTCCTTTATACTTGGATTGCTTTCTAAAGTTGTGCAATGGATATCTACAGAAACAGCTTCAATATGTTTCCCATAAAATCTTGCAATGATTCCTTCCAAAAGTTTTCCAGCGATTTCATCAGAATTTCTTCCAGAGATTCTTCAAGGAATTCTTCCAGAATTCCTTCAGAAATTTCAATATTGAGGCATTTGTAAATTTTCAGAATGTATATAGGAATATTCATAGCTATTTCTGGCTTCAGAAATTCCTAGAAAAAATTTTATTCTAAGAGATTTCTTTAAAAAATTCTCAAAAGTTTTTTCAGGGAATTCCACAAGGAGTTTCTCAAGATAGTTTCTCCATACGTTCCTCCAGAATTTTGTATAGACTTGTGACTGGTAACAACCAAAATTCATCATTTCTAAGGCTTTGTTTATGCTTCCTATGTCTGCAAGGAAAAGTTTAGTTTGTTTGTTTTTTGTTTTGTTCTGACTCGCTATCTGTCTAAAAAGTGTGGACAAATTTTTAAGCTTCATCAGTTGCAGCTTCAACAGATTTTTTTTCTTATGGTGAGAAAAACTAACACCGATTACACGCCTTTTAAAGAAAACTACTGCGGCGTACTTGCACTGAACTTATCGTCTATGGGAATATCGGAAAAAATCATCCAATTCAGGTGCTAAGGTCGTTATACTAGAGTTATTTTCATGAGTGTGTATATACTCATATACCCAAGTAACACAGAAAACATCTTTAGAAATAAAAATTCAAAAAGATGTTGTAGTATAGTATTATTAATGCAACTATAAACATCTTTAGTTGAAAACATGTTATAGCTATGTATTTTGATAACAAACTGCTAAAAAATTGAGCAGTAGTATCGCAAGTTTTTATGATGTATTTTTGACGTTGACAAAACAAGTTATTTACATCATCATCCTCCTTCAAATTTAGATGTTGTGCAAACATCCAAAAACACAAAGATAAAACCAATATGTTAAAACATGTTAGAAACAGGTCATTTTATGGTCTTAATGCTCGTTGATGCATAACTTAGTAAGTTTACAGCATCCCTTAAAATGGGTGACTCGGGTGTTATATTCACCTCACTAGGTTGCGCAACTCATGTACTTACATGTGACATGTGACAATCTCTTTTTTTTTTAATTTATACCACAGCAACATGAAGAAAAAATAATTTTGAACTTGACAGCTTGAACTCGTCTGCAATATTTGTTATTGTTATACTGATGTTGAAATCTGGTATTTGAAAACAAAACTAGACAAAAAGTTGTAATTTGACCCGCAAGAGGTTGTTTAGAATACGTTATTGTAATGTTTTTTCAAGGTATTTTTATCAATTGAAATTATGTTCTGCAAACATGTTATTAAGATGTACAAAACCTTTATTATAAGCACACATATATGTTTAAACTCCAAATTCCATTTCCAGCCCTAAAAAATACAGTGCTTGTTAAAATTATTCATCACTTATAAAGAAATCAATATATTTTAGATATAACATCAATCGTAAAATGTATACGTAAATATATATGGACACATCTATTTGATTATACCGTACAATTCCCAAAAAAATCCTTCATGCTGTGTTCAAAATGTGCTTATACGAGAACATAAGAAAATATAAAATTTGAACGATTAAAATTAGTTTAATTTTCCTTTTAAGCTTTTTTTACGCGATTCGTTTTTTTTCAATAAGAATAAGAATAAGAATAAGAATTTGATTTTAAAGAAGGTTCCCATTTTTTTAACGGTACTGTATTAGGCAGCTACCATGATAGATTTTGGAAAACTCGATAGGAACTTTCAGAAAATATCAAAAAATGATTTAACTTTCATTCTTATTTCTATTCGGTGGAGAAGCGCATGAATTTATGTAGACTAATTATGCTCATTTCACCATAAATTTAGAATGGCACATGAGTTTCAGCCATACCACAAAACACCAACGAACATGGAAATATTCTAACTACTATGCAAATTCAATCCTTGAAAATAATTTTTAATCATCATGGTTGTAAAAATGGATTCAGTTTTGCAAAGGATTCATGCTAGCCCGGCTATAATCGGTTAGTCTTTGGAATGTTAGAGAAAACATCTTGAATACATTCATGTATGTTCTACTATTGTATTGGAAAACATCTTTTATAACATCAATGATGTTCTATAAGCCGCCATCTTTTGCGCGTTTTCAGTGATATAAGTGTACAAATTTAAGTTATGCGCATATGCATCATAACAAAGGCGTTTGTATGAAACATGTATTTTGTACACTAAGGGGCTGTCCATAAACCACGTGGTCATGAGGGGGGGGGGGGGGGTTCGGCCAATGACCATTTTGTATGGACGAAAAAAAAATTTTGTATGGACTAATGACCACGCGGGGGGGGGGGGGGGTGGTAGAAAAGTCCCAAAAAAATGACCACGTGGTTTATGGACAGCCCCTAATATAACAAGTTGTGTTACTTGGGTAGGGGTGCTGAAATTTGGAAAACATTGTAAAGAACAGAAATATGTTGCCAAACAAATGTTAAATGCGTAGTTCAAGGGTACACAAATATCTGAAAGTTTGGAGTTCCACACTCCCGGTCAAAAGTTTGGGGTCACCCCCTCAAAAACATGTCATTTTTTTAGGCCCATATCTCCGCCAATTCGCGTCCGATTTCAAAACCCTAGGTCATTCAAAAGATAATAAGTCAAAGAAACTTTGAACATGATTTAAAAGAAACTTTTTCAAAAAAAATTGTATGTAAACTTAAGCCAAAGTTGCCAAATTTTCTAAAAAATGAATATAAACTTACGGCAGTGTCGCTGGATATTGGGTTGACCAAATTTTAAGATGAGAGCGGTAACCATTTTCTATTTGCTTTCAACTGCTTTTTACAGAACTTAGCTAAAAAATCTAGAAAAAAAGTTATTAAGTAAATTAACTCCTCATGTCATCGACCAAAAGTTTGGGGTCACCCTTCAATATGATGTATTGGCCAAAAGTTTGGGGTCACTTTCGTAAAACATGGAAAAGTGATTTGGTGATATCTTCGTCATCTATAGTTCAATTTTAATTCTTTTTGGCTCATTTCAAAGATAATTAACTAAATTTAAATTTGATGTCTTTAACTTAACGTATTTAACAATTTTTGTATATAAAAATGTTATGTAAATTTAACACATTTCACCACACTTCAAAACATGAGGCAACTTTACGTTAAGTTTTGGTATGTAAATTTCAACAAATATGTGTGGTTCAATGTCTATTCAGTGATTATCATTCATTTTGTTTCAAATAAGTCAAGAAGAATTCAAATTGAATGAAAAATGATAATGATATCAACAAATCACTTTTCCATGTTTTACGATAGTGACCCCAAACTTTTGGCCGATACATCATTTTGAGAGGTGACCCCAAACTTTTGGTCGATGACATCAAGGATTAATTTACTTAATAACTTTTTTTCTAGATTTTTTTGCTAAGTTCTGTAAAAAGCAGTTGAAAGCAAATAGAAAATGGGTTATATTACCGCTCTCATCTTAAAATTTGGTCGACCCAATTTCCAGCGACACTACCGTAAGTTTATATTAATTTTTTAGAAAATTTGGCAATTTTGGGTTGAGTTTACATACAAAATTTTTTGAAAAAGTTTCTTTTTACCTTTTGGAGCCGATATTTTTCGCCGCTGTCGACGCAACCTCGCTGGTGTCGAACACGTTTGTTATGCTCGGTGTCATCGCCGGGGTCATATATGACCCCTCCGGCTCCAAAGGGTTTAATCACGTTCAAAGTTTCTTTGGCTTATTATCTTTTGAATGAGACCTAGGGTTTTGAAATCGGACGCCAATTGGCGAAGATATGGGCCTAAAAAAAATGACATGTTTTTGAGGGGGTGACCCCAAACTTTTGAACGGGAGTGTATTTTCGGGTGAAGATAAAGATTTGAATTAATGTAGGTACCCTAAAAGAACCCAGTTATCAAAAAATATAATTTCACCAGCCCATGTTCTGGAGTTCAATGGCCAATTTCACTTGTAAATCTATGATTGAGACAGAAAATTTAATGTTTATATTCAGAAGCAGTTTTCCTGCTCAAAACTAAAATTTTCGCAGTGAATATTTGTTAGTTATTTTCCGGGTGGAAAATGGAATGTCAGTGAATACAGTTTCATACCTAGTTTTTTTTTTTTCAACGAGAAAGTAGATGACAACATGACTACAATGCTAATACCTTGAGTTTTCTTTGGCACAAACATTTTTGAGTGATGTGCAGTCCTTTAAAATCTGCTTTACCCAATCAACTTGTACACACAATCGATCAGTCAGCACACGCCTCAATTCCTCGCGGCATGGAATAGTAGCTTACGATCGCCAAACAACAACAATAACACTGAAATGGCAGCCGTCCAATCTCCAACGCCATTTCAGCCACATCAGCAGCAATAGCAGCGGAAAATATGAATACTATACAAATTACAACTAATTTGATTATCGAAAAGCAATATCGCTCAAGGTTTCCGTTTAGTTCACGCCTCTGCGCCCACTCTACGAACGACACCAACCAACCAACAACGGTACCGTCCAGCGACGACGAGACCCAGCAAAACTAAAGGAATTCATTCATTAGTTGGCCTGAGCTCGCCTCGTCCCCCGGCTAGCCAGTCGACAACACCCCAACTCGGTGCCACATTTTACCACATAACTTATATTTTACGAGATTTCTTCGTAGGAACGCACGCACCTTCAACCGCGCGAGTCTCGCTCGCTCGGGAGAGTGAGAGGTGACTCGAGGTCAAGCCAACCAAAGGCTACGAGCTGAGCTGGAATTGTATCCAATCGCACTAAGTCGCGTCGTCGTCCGTTGCTGTTGTTGTCAGCGCGCGTCGTCGTGCCCATGAATGTAACCCGACCGACCGAGATTTCATCCACACGGGTATTGTATGGGTACTGGATGCTGACAGCCTTCCCCGGTGCGGTGCGATGGTGCCACATGCATGTCGGAGACCCCAGCTTGAGGTGAAGGGGCGTTGCAGGTCACGATACTTACTCGGACGGGAGGAGACAGTGCTGGCAATGCAGTGCAATGGTGGCTCGCAATGTCAGTATTCGATAAGGCACACTTCCATTCAGTTACGGAACGTTTGGGTTCTTCTTGATGTGACATACTAGCTGGGACAGAGTCCGTCTTTTAGCTTAGTGTTTCATGAGCATTGAAAGGACTAACCGATACGGATATAATGGAATTGTGTTCAAAATACCTAAAATCTTGAACGTTTTCGGCTTCCGAGATTCATCACGGATGTGCATAGGACGTATTGAGTAATACTTAGACTTAGTTGTTGTCAGTTTCAGGGAGGTAACAAGATGAAGGCCTTCATGAGACAACAAATGAAACACAAAGGTTTACTAGTTTCTCAACTTCAAACATCATGACTCTGTAGATTTTGCACGTCCACGTAAGTGCATTGACTCAATGGAAGATGCACCGAGTGCAGGAGACAGAAGGAACATGAAAAGATGCCGCCCTGTTCTCTGAAGAGACAAAAAACAATCGACCGCTGTGGCCTCGCTCGAGCTCCCGTCTCTCGACTGGGGGTACTTAGCAATGCTGTGGTGGCGATTGCACGTCATGCACAATATTTGCACCAACTCATCGCGCATCGCCGTACCGATTTCGCGTATCCACTCCAACTCAGAACGAACCTCACTCATCGGATCGCATCGCGCTGCCGGACCGGAGTGAGGTTGAGTGCCCATCAATCGATGGACGCGGGGTTTACTTTTCCCGCACGGCCGCACACTTCACAGGCCTCTTCAATTAAACCATTAAAAAGCTGACTCCGAACAATCGCCGCAGTTGTTCAAGACCGGTTGCCACACATTCCGCAGTATGTGGACGGGTTCGTACGGTATATAAATCTAAGTCAGTGAGTCGGCGGCGACGTCGGTAATGGCCGGCAGTCTCAATCTTGGTGAAGATACGATGAAGAGATCCATCTTCCAAACGGGCAACTCACGCACACATGACGCGAACCGTTTTTCTGGACGAATGACATCATAATTTGCGCTCACGAGCCAGCGGAATCATTAATTTATCATCTGTTTGTTTGCACATGGCATCTTGCACAGTTGTTGGCTCGTGGTGATGGGTTTGGAAGACATGGGACACGCGCGCACCCTGGTGCATTCGTGGATGGGTGTTGTGCGGTGGCAAATGGCTCAACCAATGATTTCTGCAAGGCACTCGAGTATGAGGTTTGCTTCTGTTCTGCATAGCTGTACAATGAGTAGCAAATGTTTAGTTTTTACCTATTACAATTACTTCAAATCAATTTAAAATGTTCGTATCTTAGAAAGAGCCTATCAATGCAGAGCGGTTTCCTTTGAAGAGTAATGGACCAAAACAGATAACAATCACGCCATTAGGTTCTTATCAAAGTGCTTCAGATAAAAGATCACCGTTCCACTGAAAGGCGCAAAAGTGAGTCATACTGCAGCGAGATTGCGACAGAGTTGCTACAGAGCCCACATTTCGATTAAAAGTCCTCACATGAGGTTTACTTCTGAAAATATTTGAAATATTGCATACCTTCACCTTTTGGGGTCACAATTTTCCCAGTTTTTTTTAACGGATTTCTATAGTTTCGATGCCCAAAAATATCATAAGATGGTGTAAGATATATTTTTCCGATGGGTAGGACATCCAAATTGTCCTTGAGTTTACATCCAGAAGCCTACGAATGTAATAGAAACGTTTTACACCATTAGATGCGATGTATAATATACCTTGTCGCTGTGGAGTCATTGAGGTTACTCCAAGTTACTTACTGAGTAACCAGCTCATGATAGCAAAACACAAAATTTTAATTTAGCTCTCAATACGATCGCCCTTGCAAAGATAAAAATAATTAACCTACATACCTACAGCTGCGTTCATAGCCGTTTCCATGCAAAATGGCCAAATTTGGCGTACTGTAACTTTGTTCTTCTATAAGCTATTGAGTTGAAAATTTGGCAGTGAACTACAAATATGGTGAATATTGTTATAGCAAAATCTGATAATTTTCTAAGCACTTGAAGAAAAGTTAAACACTATGTGAAATTGATCAAAATAATGACATTGTTTGTTTTATTTTTTTTTATTCAACAAACATTTTTAATTTTTTTTAATTAAAACATTAGCATGCAACCAAGGCGGAAACTTTTCGAATAGAGTGCGAAAATATTTCTTGCTTCTGCAAGGTAAAGGTACATTTCAATATATTTCCACTGCTATTATTTTGAACGATTTCACATAGTGTTTAACTTTTTCCCACGAGCTTCGAAAATTTTTTGATTTTGTTATAACAATATTCACCAAATTTGTAGTTCGCTGTCAAATTTTCAGATACATCGCTCATAGAAGAACAAAGGTACAGCATGTCAAAGTTGATTATTTTGTATGAAAACCTGCTTTCACTGCTATTTTTATGAACACAGTTGTATGTATGACATTTCTTTGGTTTGATTTTTTTGCTTCCAAACATGTAAGACTTGTATGCTTTCTAATTGTTTCTGCTCTCCCATACTTATATGAAAAATCTCTTCTGGTATTTTGGTAATTTCTCAAATAGAGGAATTTCGCCTATGTGATTTTACATGTTTTACGCCCTTTCAAATTTCAGAAAAAATACTTTTATGAATATTCCAACTTTTTGTAAGAAAAGTCTTGTTTATGACATTGGAAACTACTCTTCGCATCCTAGGTATATGAAAACCGCTTTTATAATTATTTCAAAGTTTTAGCGTTTCCATAGATGGGTAAAAATGTGTAAAAACTTGTAATATTGGAATTTCTTCTTCCGCTCTTCCAAATGTTATGAAATCTTCTATGTGATTTTTGATATGTATGCGAATATCTTCAGAAAATCTTCCAGGCATTCCTTTACAAAACTCATAGTTGCCTTTAGAAGTTCAAAGTTATCTAGATATTATTTCAGATTTTTTTTGGACTTTTTTTCATAAAGCCTTCCGTAATTGCTCCGTGGATTTTTCAAGAAAATCCACCAGAAACCTCTTTCAAAAAGACTTCAACGAAACAACATCTTCCATGGATTAATTCTGGTTTTCTTCTAGGATAGTTCTCAGATTCTCTAGGCGTTTTTTTCAAAAACTTTCCTAGAAAAGTTTCCATCTGTTTCCTTTTAAATTCCTACTGAACTCCAAGAATAACTCCACGGATTCTGTCAGAAACTTATTCGGAAGTATATCCTGTATTTTTTTTACAGGAATTCCAATAGAAACATCTCAAGATTTTTTTCTAGGACTCCTTATAGAAGCTTATCTTGACGTTTTCTAGATATTCTTACATGAATTCCTTCGAGAATACTTCCACAGATTGCTCCAGGAATACTTTCAGAAAATCCTAAAAGAATTCAATTCAAGATTATGAAATGATTTTTCCAAGAATTATCAAAAAACGTAAATAAACTTTTTTTTTATGAATTCTATCAAGGGTTAGGCTTGTCTAGGCATTTCTTCAGCATGTTCTCCAGAAATTTTTACATTTATTTCTGAATATTGAATTTCTTCAGATATTTTTCTAGGGATTCAATCAAGAGGACTTTGTGAGAATTCCAAAGGGATTGTACTGGAGATTTCTTCATAAACTCTTTTAGGAATTCTTTCGGTAATTCCTGATTGGATTAGTTCTGCATTGTCTCAGATACAACCTCATAATTTAAAGGATTTTTTTCCAGGACCAGTGATGAATTTCTTTAAATGTGCTTCCTTGACATTTTTCAGATGTTCTTTTAATTTTTTTTAAATACTGCAGTGATTTCTTCGGAATTTCTTCCTTTTAGAAATTGCTCCAGCAATTCCGTCAGAAATATCTCCTGAGATTTCATCAAACATTCATGCAGGAATAGTTTCAGGACTTTCTCAGAAATTGCACAAACCAATACTGGAAGAACTATTGAAAAAAAATCCTAAATGAATGTTACTCCTGGTGATTTCGCCGCCTCCAAAAAGATGGCCATACGTAGCACCTTTTTCCAACCCAGGCTCCCTTATCGTTACACCTGGAGATCACCACAGCAGACGGCATCTCAAATCGACCACGTTCTGATTGATGGACGGCACTTCTCCGACATTATCGACGTCAGGACCTATCGTGGCGCCAACATCGACTCCGTCCATCTGGTGATGGTCAAATTGCGCCCAAAACTTTCCGTCACCAGCAATGTACGGTACCGACGACCACCACGGTACAACCTAGAGCGACTAAAACAACCGGATGTCGCCTCAGCATACGCGCAGAATCTCGAGGCCGCGTTGCCAGATGAGGTCGAGCTCGATGAGGCCCCTCTAAGGGTTTGCTGGGGTACAGTGCAGTGAAAGCCATCAACGACGCAGCCGAGAGCACCATCGGGTACGTGGAACGGAATCGACGAAACGAATGGTTCCACGAAGAGTGCAGAACGGTTTTGGAGGAGAAGGACGCAGCGCGGGCGGTAATGCTTCAGCAAGGGATCCGACAGAACGTAGAACATTACAAACAGAAGCGGAAGCAGCAGACCCGTCTCCTTCGGGAGAAAAAGCGCCGCCTGGAAGAAGCGGAGTTGCTGTACCGTTCCCAAGAAACACGGAAGTCCTACCAGAAGCTCAAAGCATCCCGCAACGGCTTTGTGCTGCGAGCCGAAATGTGCAGGGATAAGGACGGAGGCCTGTTGACGGAGGCCTGTTGACGGACGGACGTGAGGTAATCGAAATGTGGAAGCAGCACTTCGCCGAGCACCTAAATGGCGAAGAGAATATAGGCACGGGGGATCAAGGCAGCGGAGGAAATTACTATGTTGGTGCAGCAGAGGACAGGAACGAACCAACTCCCACGCTGAGGGAAGTTAAGGGTGCCATTCACCAGCTCAAAACTAACAAAGCAGCTGGTAAGGATGGTATCGCAGCTGAACTCATCAAGATGGGCCCAGCAAAGTTCGCCACTCGTCTGCATCGGCTGATAATCAGGATCTGGGAAACTGAACAGCTTCCGGAGGAGTGGAGGGAAGGGGTAATCTGCCCCAATCATGGATGAACACGGCTTTCCTGGGAAGCTAACTAGACTGATTAAAGCAACGATGGACGATGTGCAAAACTGCGTAAGGGTTTCAGGTGAACTTTCCAGTTCATTCGAATCTCGCCGGGGACTGCGACAAGGTGATGGACTCTCATGCCTACTCTTCAACATCGCTCTGGACTGCTTTGCAGACGACATGGACATTATCGCCAGAACATTTGGAACGGTGGCAGAGCTGTTCATCGGCCTGAAACGCGAAGCAGCAAAGGTCGGACTGGTGGTGAATGCCTCAAAAACAAAGTACAAGCTGGTAGGTGGAACCGAACACGACCGGATCCGTCTGGGTAGAAATGTTACGATAGACGATGATACCTTCGAGGTAATGAAGAAATTCGTCTACCTCGGATCCTTACTGACGGCTGACAACAACGTGACACGTGAAATTCGATGGCTCATCATCATCGGAAGTCGGGCCTACTACGGGTTCCAGAAGAAGCTGCGCACCAAATGTACCTTGTACAAAACACTAGTAAGACTGGTGGTCCTCTACGGACACGAGATATGGACCTTCCTCGAGGAGGACCTGCAACCACTCGAAGTTTTAGAGTGACGCGTGCTAAGGAAATAGAAATACACTAGAACTCCAATGGCGCTGTAATCACTTTTCCCATTTAATTATTTTAATAACTATAATTGTAATGATTGACTATTTTTAAGTGTCTATCTTGTAAAGAACTTTTTGTTGTGGCAAACAAAATTTATTTGACACTTATAGTACCGCTACTGACGCTATGAGGACGTGGCAAACCAGATGTTAGTCACACGAACAGTCGCGACATTGGACTTCTGTGGCTAGTTATTCCAATGCTAAGGACGACCTTCGGCAGTATGCGGGAGAACGGTGTGTGGCGGAGAAGGATGAACCGCGAGTCCGCTGCACTTTACGGCGAAACCAGCATCCAGAAAATGGCCAAAGCCGGAAGGATACGATGGGCAAGGCGTGTTGCAAGAATGCCGGACAACAACTTTGCAAAGTTGGTGTTCGCGACAGATCCGGTTGGCACAAGAAGGCGTGGAACACAGAGAGCACGACGGTCGGATCAGGTGGAGCGTGACTTGGCGAACATCGGGCGTGACCGAGGATAGAGAATGGCAGTCACTAACGGTGTATTATGGGGAAATATTGTTGATCTTGTTGTTGATTTAGTTTATCTTGAATTTGATGTAATACTAAATAAATTAATGAAATGATTCAGTTCACAGAAGAATTTCTTATGCAATTTATGTTAACTACCTGGAGAAATTTCTGAAGGAAATTCTGCAGATACGAAAAAAAAATCGTGAAGCAATTCATTAGAGAACCTTTGAATAATTGTCTGATAAAAAATATGAAGTTTTGAACGAATCTATTAAGAAAAATAGTGGAATAAATGGATAACCCCCCTCAGCAGGTATACACAAAACAGTTTCCTTAAACTTTTCTGCCAAGGAATAGATTGTGTAGTTATTTCTGTAGAAGTTTTTATTATTAATCACTTAACCTAATTTACAGCTCTGTTGTCCACTAGGGCACTACGTGAGCGATTTCAATTGACAGCTGCACCTACAGTATTGTACAGCGCCTAGATGTATTCTATTGTACTTTATCGAACTGGTTGCCTTTCTGCTGCTTTCACTTTTCTACTCTATACATGGTAGAAAGATGAGCACAAGGATGATGGATGTTCCTTTCCAGTCCGGTTGGGGGTCCATTATGAGTAGCAGTTCGCCGATATCCAGGTATCCGGATCCGTTTGAGCCATGGGGCTCAGAAGAGGGTCATTGTCAGCCGCTCTCGGTGAAGAGCAACTGACGAAAAATTTCAAGTACCGGGGCTGGGCAACAAGCCCATGACCATCCGCATATGAAGCGAATGTGTGAGCAACTACGCCACGGGCCCCTTTTTGTAGAAGTTGCTAAGAGAATTTTTGGATAAATTCCTAAAGCACCACTGGAAAACAAATCTAAAAGAGTCCATGAAGAAATGCCTAAATAAATTATAAGCAATCACTGGAAGAGTACTTTGAGGAACTTATGCAGAAACACATGGAGGATTTTCCAGTAGAATCTCTTAGGATTTTTTTAGAGGATTTTCTTAATACCTGAGAGAATCTGTGAATACATGGAGTTATACCCGATGGAAGAAAAGAGTTCCAGTAATTTAGAGCTATAATGAATCGTAGGTTTAAATTCTGCAGTGAGAAAGTGAGAAATAACCCTAGAGAATGCACCAGATTTTTGTATACATACATCGTATTAAAAAAAAATGTACATACTGGAAAAGGCAAATCACAGATAGATCCCGAGTATCCAATATGCTACCAAAAGTCGTTTGTTTGGTAAATAAAGCTATTACACTGTACGACAAAAAAAAACTTTTGCCGTGATCAGAGACCCCATTAGTAGGGCATAAAAGCGCATGGAAAATGTAGAAAAATGCCATTTTCAAATCTGTTGGAGCACCCCTAGAAACTTTTTGAGATGAGTTTGAATTTTATTCATTTTTGAAGGTTTGACAAGAGTTTTAGAAATCATCATAAACACTTTTGAAATACAATATCTTTGAAATGCAATTTTGTGCACCACTGAAATTTTCACAGATCTGAGAAGCAACTTTGATAAATAACTAGTCAAAATTTCAGCCTATTACGACATTCCATTTCATTGATATATATCCGGGAAGAATCAAATATGACTTATATAATACAAATCCTTGAAGTATTCTCTTAATTCAATCACAAAAAGCAAGCCGCTATCCTTATCTAATCATAACAAAATTACTATTTTACTTTGATTTGCTGTTTCGAAATGCTACACTTATGATCTAAATAATTGAATTCAAATTTTCGAGAAGAAAATCCGGTTGATTTTTTCAAATTACTAACGTGGTAAGCCTGTGTAAAAATAAAAAAAAAAATCAGTACAAAAAAACGTGTCCAGGGTTTTTGTAGTTTGTCTAAATTCACTTAATGTTTCGAAAAATCTTCTAGCCATTCCAAGGTGGTAAAATTGATAACTTTATTTAATAAAACAAACCTGTTTCAATACAATGAATTGAAGCTGACATTGCGCAGAAAACATGGTTTAAGTTCAGGACTGTTCAAAACAATGCAACCTTAAAAAAATGCAAGCAAAAAATGAGAACATTCTCCATTTACTATTAGTAATCGTACAAGCACTGTTGTTTTTATCACATTTTCGTTAGTTTCACAATAACGAATGTGTATATTGGGGCATTACCATTGAAGACACTTTTATAAAATTAATTGAATTTGTCATGTAGTAAATATTTCCAATCTTAATTTCAAGCTCAATAATGTCCTCCACGACTGTAACATTGCTTTATAACTTCCAGCGGCATAGGGTCTGGAACCATTTGGGCAGGATCACCTATTTTGGGTACTTGTGTCTATAACTCAGTCAATTTAGAACCGATTGACTTGATTTTTGAGACACGATCAGATACGCACAGTACCTAGCTATGTGCAACAATTCAAGTCAATCGGTTTGGAATTGACTGAGTTATAGCAGCAAGTGCCCAAAATAGGTGCTCCTGCCTAAATGGTCCTTGACCCAATTTGTTAATAAAGTGTTAAATATTATCTATCCAGAAGCACTAAGGCGAATTAATATAATTTATTTACATAAGGCGAAACTGGAAGCATTTCCTCACTTTTTGGTTTTTGATTTTTTATTAAATAACGAAGCAATATTTGCAAAATCGGTTTTCGTACACATGTAGACTCTACATGCATACATACATACATACATACATACATACATACATTGTAGATTATGGATCAAGGTATCTTCTAAATTTTTTTGTGGTGGAAAATGTTTTTCGTTTTTGCAGAAACCATTTTTGAACAAAATTTCACAAAAAAAATGGTTTCTGCAAAAATGGAAAACATTCTCCACCTCAAAAAAATTCAGAACATACCTTGATCCATACTCTACATGTGAAAAGCCGATTTTGAAAATATTGCTCAATTTTTTAATAAAAAATCAAAAACCAAAAAAAATGAAAAAAATGCTTCCAGTTTCGCCTCAAGTCCAAATTTGTTTCAATGAAGAGGTCGTTGCAACTTGAATATATTTTCCGCATCGTATTTAAATTTTTAAGAACATGGAACTGCTTGATATCCACCAGGTCAAGCAATCTGGAACGGTTACTTAGGTACACACCAAATCATTGAAAAGCATTCTCATCCATATGCGATTTAAATTTGGACACGACTCGAAATTCGATCAAAACAAAATACTTCCTTGAATTAAGTGGACGTAGTGTATTTTGCCTAAATTGTGATCCTAATCCATCGCATTCAAAATCGCAGTTTATTGGTATTTAAACATGATTATGAAAGTAACATTTGATGTCAAATGTTACAATAAACTTTGTTCATTTTCATAAGCGACAAAAAAGTTTTTGAAAACTGCAATTTGAACATTAAATTTATTTTGAAAAGTTTTTACTTAAAACACTCATGCTGACCTCAATGAATTGATCAAACTTTCTTTCTGTGGATCCTTTGTAAACATATCCTAAAATTTCTCGTATAGCTTTCCAGAATCGTACTTAGTTAAACCAGATGTTTGAAATACAATGTTCATCTTCTTCAGTCAGAGACTAAAAAATACATTAACGCTAGAAAACGGACGTCACATCTAGTGACCTAGTGGAAAACTTGTAAAGAAACGTTTTCTCCTACTGGAGCGGAAATCCATCCAATATTCCGAGGCGTTCAAAGTATCCGAAAGACTGACGCAGCACGGCATTAACGCATAGAAGTTTTTTAAATGGATATAAATATGGGCGTGCTTTATGGGATTAGATAAAAAAAACCTAAAAGATTTTCACTTTATAAGTCCGAGTTAAGCCTTCGCCAATATGTATCAACGAAACAAAATGTCATAATAGGTAGAAATTTTGACTAGTTATTTATCAAAGTTGCTTCTCAGATCTGTGAGAATTTCAGCGGTGCACAAAACTGCATTTCAAAGATATTGTATTTTAAACGTGTTTATGATGATTTCCAAAGCTCTTGTCGAACCTTCAAAAATGAATAAAATTCAAACTCATCTCAAAAAGTTTCTAGGGGTGCTCCAACAGATTTGAAAATGGCATTTTTCTACATTTTCCATGCGCTTTTATGCCCTACTAATGGGGTCTCTGATCACGGCAAAAGTTTTTTTTTGTCGTACAGTGTTATTTAATAACTGTTGTAGAAGTGCTCATGGAACATCAATCTATGAAGCAACAATGTATTTCAACGCACAGCATAAGACACGCTTGCAAAGTGGAATCATGAACAGCTGCCAGCTTCATCCCATCTCCCTCGCGCTTATCTCATCCATTTTTGTTTGAGGTCAATAAATCAAGGAACTCCTCTTCGATCCTTACAACCCATCAAATCAGTGTTTCCCGTTTGATCATAACTATCGTCTGTCGATGATGATTCCTTCCTTCTCCGACGATGAACCTTACCGAACCGAAAAACCCTTTGGCGTTTTCCGCGTCGAGATTGAGCATCGCGCCCCCTATCAACCTGACTATACACCGAACAAAAAGTCCCACTCACCGGGTGGTCTTCGTACTTTTACGTCCATCAGAGGGCCTGGCCACAAAAAACACTTGTTGTTGCGTTGTTGAACCAAGATGGCCACCGTGTGCTGTGTATTGCGCTAAGCCACGGTGCCGACCGCTAATGAAGAGAGTCTGCTCGGCGCGGCCCGGCACATATCGACGCAAATCTTAATTACGATTCGGATTTATTATTTTCCGTCCGGGTTTTATTGTCCGAAATTTTACAACACTACAGCCTTCCCTCTGAGCTTCGCTCATTAGACTTTCTCGTCGTCATCGTCATCCGCCTTTTTCCCGCATCGGTTAAGGTGTGGTTGAGTTTTATGTTCTCGCACTCGCACGTTTCATGGGTCTACAGCAGAGCAGGGTAACAGATTTTTGATGGATGCCAACGGTGAACTAGTGGAGGATTGCATCAGGTGTAAGAGGGTTATGCGTTGGGATGGTTATGACCGCAACATTGAGATGTGGTTAATTTTAAAGAAAAATATGCCTGTCTAGTGGTTAAGGCTATGGATCGCCAATCCAGAGACGGCGGGTTCGATTCCCGTTCCAGTCGGGAAAATTTTCTCGACTCCCTGGGCATAGTGTATCATTGTGCTTGCCTCACAATATACAAATTCATGCAATGGCATGAATTGCAATGGCAATGAGATGATGAGATTTCAGCACTTCCACAGCGCACTGAGTGCTTTCTCTACTAACAATGATAGCTGAATAACAGCTTATTCAGCCATTTTTTTAAATTTAAATAAGGTGTGGCTTTATAATTTGATATACACCCTAGTATACAGCAATAATGTTTGTTGGGTTCCTTGCCAAGTGACCATTTTTGCATTCGTATATAATGTGGCAGACACATAGATAGATACTCTATTGTCAACAAATGCAAAGGGACCTTAATGGCGAGAATATTTAGAACTGGACGAGAATCCTTATAGTCAGCACGGCCTTGACAAATACCTGCACATTCATGGTTGAGTATAAAGTAGTGATTGGAAGATTAAAGGTTAGATTTAGCCGGAGTTATACCAGGGTTCTCTATCCCCTTTATCAAATTCATCAACGTGTAAAATTGGTCATGGTCTTATACTGCATAACATATACGAGGCTCGTCATGCATATCAGTTAGTATCTAGTACACAATCTATGTTGTTCATACCCCCATCGCAACGTATTTGCTGACTGCAGATTATGATGAAGATTGAATTTTTTACGACTCACCGCCCAACTACTGGTTGGCTGCCAGTTGCAATCGATACGCCATTAAACGGGGCAACAACAACAAGTTTCTTTTATCACTTCGTAAGCTGCGTTCCGTTCGGTAAACATGGCACTTCGCTAAGCCCGGCTCTAGCAGGCGGACAAACAGTTGCACATTGCCAGAAGCCGTTTTATTGCACCCCGAAATGTGCAGCGCTAGCGCAAGCCCCAGCCTCGACTCCGGCCCGGCGTCGTCGCGTTGTCCGACTCGTAGTTATGTGTGTTGCGGAGTACCAAACGCAGAACATACCAAGCTGGCACTCTGGCATAGCAGTCACGCGCGTATTCCAGAAGTGTTCAAACAAGATAAGACGACGACCGCTCAGGTCCCCCGTATTCGTGGGTTGCATTGCTCTGCATTCACTAGACAGCACCGACGACGACGACAACGACGTAGACGACAGCAATCCGAAAAAAAGGAGTACATATTACATTACAATGCAATCTACTTTACTCCGAGCTGTTCGGCGGAGGTAACATTCGCTTCCCCGGGAATGCGAGTGTGAGCGTTTGTGCCGTGTATCTGAAAATGAGAAACATGTTTTTACTTCTCCACATGGAGGTGGCGCGGGGGTGCGGTGCTACCCTCTGCGCAAAGCTTCGACCCTTCTGATCACCAGCAACCGAAGAGCCGAGGAGGTCTCGCGCGAGTTTTATTTGCCCTGTAGCTCACAAACTCTCGTCCCGGTCTCCGCTCGCGCGCTGGCTGACTGGATGCGAAGCGAACCAACCAGTAGTTCAAACCCTGTCTACTGGAACTTTTATGTTCTACTTTATCTTGAATAAATTTTAATAAATAAATAAAGCGAAATGGATCGCTGTTTGGTTGCTCGGGTTGAACTGCAACTGCAGTTGCAGCCCGGGTCGTGTGTGTGTTGTGGGTCTGTATGTTTCGGTGCATAATGTTGGACGAACCAAGGAGCTAGATGCTCGCTTCTTTGGCTTAGGATACAGTAATCTCTCCATGATTGACACCAATTGGTAGCGCAAACAACACATAGCATATGACCAAAATTAGGTACTTAGCGTTGCCATATTAACATTTTCTTGACTAAATTGGTATGGAGAATCGCGGCAAGCTGATAACTAGCTGGACAAAGCCCAGATAATAAGAGATATTGCATAAACTACGTAAATGGTTGTTGGCGGAGAGAATTAGAGACTACGCTCCATACATATTTTCTAATTATTGCTTGAACTGTCAACTAGAGCGTAAGGGTATGATGAACGAGTTTCAACTGCGTTAAAGGGCATTAGCGTAGTTGAGAGTCGTGTCAAAAAAATGTGTCCTACATGGGAGAACTGCCGTTCATACTCCAACTAGCATTCGTATGCATGTGCAGATCTCTTATGCATTGGAAAATTGAATTTTGAATTATATTTTCTAAAGACTAGTCCTATAAAGAGGTTAGTGAGAAGCTATATCTAATTCCCGTCATACTAAGCACCGACTAATGCCTCATGGCCAGTTTAGTTTCAATCACTAATTCATAAATTAGCTTTCATAAAATATATTTTCAAATATTTTGTAAGACAACTACCATTTCATTAAAATAATAAAATTGAATAAGTGTCACTCGAATTCAATTTCCATTTAGTCTACATCTATATCGGGCACAACATGAATTTTATTCCCGTCACAACTTCTACGTGACACTATGGTACACTATAGCTATCAAATTGTGATTTGAGCGTAGGTGTTTACTTGAAAAGTCAGTCAAATTCTTCGTAACCCAAGTCAAATCATGTGTTCGAAGTACTTTTGAGCAGAAAGCTTATAAATTGAGATGAGTGTAGCTTCTAAATAATAACTAAAATGTTTCATAAATTATCAAAACACGCCATCAAAGTGAAGAAATCTTTCTCTGAAGTTGTGAAATACGAATTGAATTGAAGATCGGTTCAACAAGTGAATCTGGCAAAGTGAAAATTGAACGGGGACGAAGAACAATTCGGCTAGCTGCTGCTTTGGAGCGGCTGCCTTCATCTTAAGATGCAAAACGTAAGTACGCAAATTGAGAAAAAATTAACCTCGTAGGTAGTGTGAAATTTCGCATAAATTTCGATTTCTAGTGCTCTAGGGACTTGTTATTGATTGTCTACATCTTTTTGCTTCCATCTGATGAGACTTTTACAAAGGTAAGTTGAAATATCTGTAATTATTGGCTATCTTTCGTCTAAGGCCGGGAATTAGCGCATATGACGAAGTAGATTTCTACTCTATCTTTGTGAAAGAATCACTAGATAATTGGCTAAACATTCCAAGAGGATTCACTGGAGAAATTTTTGAAGAAATTTCAGGTGAAGTTTCTAAAGAAATCCCTGGAAAAAAATACCCAAGAAATCAAAGAACGAAACATTATAAATATTTCTGAACGAATACCATAAGTCATTTCTGTACAATCCTCTAGAGGAGTTCACAGATAATTCCCTGAATAAGTTCTGGAGGAATCCCTAATGCATCCTCTGAAGAAATCCTGAAATTAATTTTAGAAGACTCATGAAACGAATTCCTATTTCACTCTTCGAAGAAATCCGACTGAATGTTACAGATTCAATTTCTGCTGAAATCCTCGAAGGAACTCCTGAAAAATCTTCTGGCAAAATATCTCAAGCAATACCCCCAGGATATTCCAGCAGAAATGGTATGTGAAATTCTAACACGGATTCCGGAGAAATTCTAACACGATCCCTAGGAAATTCTCTAGCTAAATTACTCAATGAATCGACGGAGTAGTTCTAGGATAAACCCTTGGAGAAACCCCTACAGAAATAAATGCCTGAATACATCCCTAGTGGAGTTCCTATGGAAATTTCTGGGAAAAGTCCTGCAGGAATACCAGCAAGAAATTCTAGAGGAAAAGAGGGGGGTGTTCGGAATTCTAGTACTTTAACCCTATTACAGGAAAAGTTCCTGGGAAAAATCTTGAAGAATTCTTGGGAAAATTGTTGGGGAATTCCTGCAGAATTTCTGAAGAAATCCTGGGGGAATTCTTGGAGAATTTCTGAAGACCTTGTTGGAAAATTCCTCAGGATATTCTTGGAGAATTCCTGGAGAAAATCTTGAAGAATTCCTGAGAAAAATCTTGAAAAGTTCCTGGGGAAATTCTTGGAGAATTCCTGGAGGAATGCTAGGAAAGTTCTTGGCAAAATTCTAGAAGAATTCCTGGGGAAATTCTAGAAGAATTCCAGGAAAAAATCTTGAAGAATTCCTGGGAAAATTCTTGAAGAATTCCAGAAGAAATTCTTGAAGAATTCGTGGAGATATAATGAAGAATTCCTGGAGAAATTCTTGGAGAATTCCTGGAGGAATTCTTGGAGAATTCCTGGAGGAATTCTTGGAGAATTCCTGGAGGAATTCTTGGAGAATACCTGGAGGAATTCATGGAGAATATCTGGAGGAATTCTTGGAGAATATCTGGAGGAATTCTTTTAGAATACCTGGAGGAATTCTTGGAGAATTCCTGAGGGAATTCTTGGAGAATTCCTGAGAGAATTCTTGGAGAATTCTTGAAGGAATTCTTGGAGAATTCCTGGAGGAATTCTTGGAGAGTTCCTGAGGGAATTCTTGGAGAATTGCTGGAGAAATTCTTGGAGAATTCCTGGAGGAATTCTTGGAGAATTCCTGGAGGAATTCTTGGAGAAATCCCGGAGGAATTCTTGGAGAATTTCCGGAGGAATTCTTAGAGAATTCCCGGAGGAATTCCCGGAGGAATTCCCGGAGGAATTCCCGGAGGAATTCCCGGAGGAATTCCCGGAGGAATTCCCGGAGGAATTCTTGGAGAATTCCCGGAGGAATTCCCGGAGGAATTCTTAGAGAATTCCTGTAGGAATTCTTGGAGAATTCCTGTAGGAATTCTTGAAGAATTCCTGGAGGAATGCTTGGAGAATTCCTGGAGGAATTCTTGGAGAATTCCTGGAGGAATTCCTGGAGGATTCCTGGAGAAATTCTTGGGAATTTCTGGAGGAATTCTTGGAAAACTCCTGGAGGAATTCTGGTAGAATTCCTGGAGGAATTCTAGGAGAATTCCTGGAGGAATTCTGGGAGAATTCCTGGAGGACTTCTGGAAGAATTCCTGGAGGAATTCTGGTAGAATTCCTGGAGGAATTCTAGGAGAATTCCTGGAGGAATTCTGGGAGAATTCCTGGAGGAATTCTGGGAGAATTCCTGGAGGAATTCTGGGAGAATTCCTGGAGGAATTCTGGGAGAATTCCTGGAGGAATTCTGGGAGAATTCCTGGAGGAATTCTGGGAGAATTCCTGGAGGAATTCTGGGAGAATTCCTGGAGGAATTCTGGGAGAATTCCTGGAGGAATTCTGGGAGAATTCCTGGAGGAATTCTGGGAGAATTCCTAGAGGAATTCTGGGAGAATTCCTAGAGGAATTCTGGGAGAATTGGAGGAATTCTGGGAGAATTGGAGGAATTCTGGGAGAATTTCTGGAGAATTCTGGGAGAATTCCTGGAGAATTCTGGGAGAATTCCTGGAGAATTCTGGGAGAATTCCTGGAGAATTCTGGGAGAATTCCTGGAGGAATTCTGGGAGAATTCCTGGAGGAATTCTGGGAGAATTCCTGGAGGAATTCTGGGAGAATTCCTGGAGGAATTCTGGGAGAATTCCTGGAGGAATTCTGGGAGAATTCCTGGAGGAATTCTGGGAGAATTCCTGGAGGAATTCTGGGAGAATTCCTGGAGGAATTCTGGGAGAATTCCTGGAGGAATTCTGGGAGAATTCCTGGGGGAATTCTGGGAGAATTCCTGGAGGAATTCTGGGAGAATTCCTGGAGGAATTCTGGGAGAATTCCTGGAGGAATTCTGGGAGAATTCCTGGAGGAATTCTGGGAGAATTCCTGGAGGAATTCTGGGAGAATTCCTGGAGGAATTCTGGGAGAATTCCTGGAGGAATTCTGGGAGAATTCCTGGAGGAATTCTGGGAGAATTCCTGGAGGAATTCTGGGAGAATTCCTGGAGGAATTCTGGGAGAATTCCTGGAGGAATTCTGGGAG
The DNA here is from genome assembly GCF_035046485.1 of Aedes albopictus. NCBI lineage: Eukaryota > Metazoa > Arthropoda > Insecta > Diptera > Culicidae > Aedes > Aedes albopictus. The sequence continues at coordinate 54,258,206 of NC_085137.1, read as the reverse complement.
AATTCCTGGAGGAATTCTGGGAGAATTCCTGGAGGAACTCTGGGAGAATTCCTGGAGGAATTCTGGAAGAATTCCTGGAAGAATTCAGGAAGAATTCCTGGAGGAATTCTGGAAGAATTCCTTAAGGAACTCTGGGAGAATTCGTGGAGGAATTCTGGGAGAATTCGTGGAGGAATTCTGGGAGAATTCGTGGAGGAATTCTGGGAGAATTCCTGCAGGAATTCTGGGAGAATTTCTGTAGGAATTCTTGGTGAATTCCTGAGGGAATTCTTGGTGAATTCCTGAGGGAATTCTTGGAGAATTCCTGAGAGAATTCTTGGAGAATTCCTGAGGGAATTCTTGGACAATTCCTGAAGGAATTCTTGGAGAATTCCTGGAGGAATTCTTGGATAATTTCTGGAGGAATTTCTGGAGAATTCCTGGAGGAATTCTTGGAGAATTTTGGATGAATTCTTGGAGAATTTCTGGAGGAATTCTTGGATAATTTCTGGAGGAATTTCTGGAGAATTCCTGGAGGAATTCCTGGAGGAATTCTTGGAGAATTCCTGGATGAATTCTTGGAGAATTCCTGGAGGAATTCTTGGATAATTTCTGGAGGAATTCTTGGAGAATTCCTGGAAGAATTCTTGGAGAATTCCTGGAGGAATCCTGAGGGAATTCCTGGAGGAATTCTGGGAGAATTCCTGGAGGAATTCTGGGAGAATTCCTGGAGGAATTCTGGGAGAATTCCTGGAGGAATTCTGGGAGAATTCCTGGAGGAATTCTGGGAGAATTCCTGGAGGAATTCTGGGAGAATACCTGGAGGAATTCTGGGAGAATTCCTGGAGGAATTCTGGGAGAATTCCTGGAGGAATTCTGGGAGAATTCCTGGAGGAATTCTGGGAGAATTCCTGGAGGAATTCTGGGAGAATTCCTGGAGGAATTCTGGGAGAATTCCTGGAGGAATTCTGGGAGAATTCCTGGAGGAATTCTGGGAGAATTCCTGGAGGAATTCTGGGAGAATTCCTGGAGGAATTCTGGGAGAATTCCTGGAGGAATTCTGGGAGAATTCCTGGAGGAATTCTGGGAGAATTCCTGGAGGAATTCTGGGAGAATTCCTGGAGGAATTCTGGGAGAATTCCTGGAGGAATTCTGGGAGAATTCCTGGAGGAATTCTGGGAGAATTCCTGGAGGAATTCTAGGAGAATTCCTGGAGGAATTCTAGGAGAATTCCTGGAGGAATTCTAGGAGAATTCCTGGAGGAATTCTAGGAGAATTCCTGGAGGAATTCTAGGAGAATTCCTGGAGGAATTCTAGGAGAATTCCTGGAGGAATTCTAGGAGAATTCCTGGAGGAATTCTAGGAGAATTCCTGGAGGAATTCTAGGAGAATTCCTGGAGGAATTCTAGGAGAATTCTAGGAGAATTCCTGGAGGAATTCTGGGAGAATTCCTGGAGGAATTTTAGGAGAATTCCTGGAGGAATTCTGGGATAGTTCCTGGAGGAATTGTTGGGGAATTCATGGAGGAATTCTGGGAGAATTCCTGCAGGAATTCTAGGAGAATTCCTGGAGAAATTCTGGTAGAATTCCTGGAGGAATTTCGGAAGAATTCCTGGAGGAATTCTTAGAGAATTCCTGGAGGAATTCTTAGAGAATTCCCGGAGGAATTCTTGGAGGAATCCCCGGAGCAACTCTTTGAGAATTCCCGGAGGAATTCTTTGAGAATTCCCAGAGGAATTCTTTGAGAATTCCCGGAGGAATTCTTGGAGAATCCCCGGAGGAATTTTTGGAGAATTCCCGGAGAAATTCTTGGAGGAATCCCCGGAGAAATTCTTAGAGAATTCCTGGAGGAATTCTTAGAGAATTCCTGGAGGAAGTCTTGTAGAATTCCCGGAGGAATTCTTGGAGAATTCCCGGAGGAATTCTTGGAGAATTCCCGGAGGAATTCTTGGAGAATTCCCGGAGGAATTCTGGGAGAATTCCCGGAGGAATTCTTGGAGAATTCCCGGAGGAATTCTTGGAGAATTCCCGGAGGAATTCTTGGAGAATTCCCGGTGGAATTCTTGGAGAATTCCCGGAGGAATTTTTGGAGAATTCCCGGAGGAATTCTTGGAGAATTCCCGGAGAAATTGTTGGAGAATTCCTGGAGGATTTTTTGGAAAATTCCTGGAGGAATTCATGGAGAATTCCTGGAGGAATTCATGGAGAATTCCTGGAGGAATTCATGGAGAATTCCTGGAGGAATTCATGGAGAATTCCTGGAGGAATTCATGGAGAATTCCTGGAGGAATACTTGGAGGATTGCTTGGCAAATTCTTGAAAAATTTCTTGTTGATTTTTTTGGAGAATGCCTCAGAAAATTCTTGGAAAATTTCTGGTGAAATTTGTGGAGAATTTCAGATTAAATTCTTGGAGAATTCCTGAAAGAATTTCTGCGGAAATTATTCTCAGATAATTCTCGGAGAAATTCCTGGAGGAATTCTCGGAGAATTTCTGGAGGAATTTTTGGAGAATTCCTGGGGAAACTGTTGGAGAATTTGAGGGAGAACTTTTAGAGAATTCCTAATAAAATCCTTGGAGAATTATTGGTAAAATTCGTGGAAAATTCCTGGTACAACACTTCGAGAATTCCTGGAGGAATTTTGGAGAAGTTCATGTGAAATTCTCGGAGTGTTTTTGGCGAATATGTAAAGGAATTCTTGGAGAATTCTTGGGGAAATTCTTGTAAAATTCCTGGGAAAATTCTTGAAAAATTCCTGGAGAAATTTGTGGAGGATTCCTGCAGAAATTCTTGGAAAAATCCTGAGGAAGTTCTAGGGGAATTCCTGGGGAAATTCTTGAAGAACTTCTGGTAAAATTCTTGGAGAATTTCTGGGGAAATTCTTGAAGAACTCCTGGGGATGTTTTGAACTTCTGAACTTCTGAAGGAATCCCACAACAAATTCTTGAAGGGGCATGCTGGGAGAAATTCCAAGAAGTTTAGTTAGTGGAATCTTAAAAAAACCCTACGAGGTATCTCTGTAGAAATTATTAATTATTATTAGCTTTATTAGGAAGATTTTCAGACCAAGGCTGGGTCATCTCTAAAAAGAAATTATTTGAGATATCTTCGGAAGAATTACGACAGTAACTCCTGAAGCAGTCCCAGCAGGAAATTACCACATAAACCTCAGCATAAACTTCTGTAACAATCTCAAATCTGCTCTTTCCCTTCGTAGACTTTTATTCATACAAAAACATGCATGGAGTGTAGACTTTGGCCAGACCCCAGATTTCTGGATACATTTGGCTAAGTTTTCCCATTCAAACTTCAAGCTCGTTGAGCGCTTCCTTAGACTTTAGCTCAATTTAGCTCAAATTTTGAACAGAGCTTCATGGATTAAAATAAAAATAAAAATATATTAGTGTGGGTTACCCTAGTCACGACTATATCAAAATTATCTTATTTTTGTTTTTAACGCTATTTGGAGAGACGGGAACACGGGAGTCCTAGAGAGATCATTTGGTAAGACTCTACTATGTATTGAATATATCCATTATAGCCAATAGATTTTCCTTTATCATCAAATCGAGTTTGACTGAAAACATCCAATAATTTGTCGATACCAAAATGGAATCAGAAAAACGTGAAAATCCAATAATTAAATTTACCAGCGACATCCATAAATTATAATTAAAGAGATTCAACCTTCCCATCCAGCCAAACTTTTTTCCAATTTCATCCTCGCTGATAGTAAACTTGACCACAAGTAAGAGCTGCGATAGGGGATTGAACCAGCACGAAAGAAAAGATCAAGATGCTGTGATAGGTCACTCTAGTATATACCGAGAAAAGCATACACGTCCCGCGCGCATCCAAAGCGATGGCCGATCTGGGGCCCAACTTGAGCAGCACCTTATTCCTTCTTTGGATTATTCTTCCAGCGCACGTTCGAGGGTCCCTCTCTCCAGCCGGACAGAACGCGCCGAATACCACTTTGTTATGCTTATCCCCTGCCAGAACCGGTTTTGGCCAATGGCAGCAGCGTCAGCCAGAGCAACGGCCAACAACCAACAATCAGCTAAGCTACGGTGTGTAAAGTCAGAGCATCGCTGGCTGCTGGCCCGGGCTCTCCGATACGCGAAGAGAATAAAACTGATTGTTATCTTAACATTTTTCAATTTATTACTGCTTGATTGGTATGCCGAGTGCCTCCCCCACTTGGGTCCCAACGACGCAGTCCCCCCTAATCAACTCGAGTGTTCAGCTGCTTTTGTGCGGGGCTTCAAGATTCCACTACCTTAACACGACGACTACTACTACTATTACAGTTTCTAAAGGGAAGCATACGGTTGAAATAATAGAGACCCCATTCGAGATCAAGAAGATAAACCAATTCAATCCTCCAATCTCGAACGGCAAATGAAGCGGAACGTTTTGCTTTCGATGGTCACTGGACTGTGTTTGTTGAATGCACTCCCTTTTTTACGGTTACACTTCAACGCAAAATGCATTGAATGGATACGGTTGCAAATCCTTGGACAGAATGATTATTTGGCATTATTGATTAAAAAATTTGAAGAAATGCAAAGGATGTCACATCCAGGCATTTGTTGATAGTTTCTGGGTAAGAGAGCTAAGCTAAGCCAGAAATCTTCAACAATTCTGCAGATTCTTTAAAAAGCATATAAATAAATCGTCAAACAAACTCATGAATAAATAGATTTTGACTGGAATCCTGACAGGGGTTCTACCGGAATCCTGAAGGGGATTCTACCGGAATCCTGACAGGGATTCTCCCAGAATCCTGTCAGGGATTCTCCCAGAATCCTGTCAGGGATTCTCCCAGAATCCTGTCAGGGATTCTCCCAGAATCCTGTCAGGGATTCTCCCAGAATCCTGTCAGGGATTCTCCCAGAATCCTGTCAGGGATTCTCCCAGAATCCTGTCAGGGATTTTCCAAGAATCCTGTCAGAGATTCTCCCAGAATCCTGTCAGGGATTCTCCCACAATCCTGTCAGGGATTCTCCCAGAATCCTGTCAGGGATTCTCCCAGAATCCTGTCAGGGATTCTCCCAGAATCCTGTCAGGGATTCTCCCAGAATCCTGTCAGGGATTCTCCCAGAATCCTGTCAGGGATTCTCCCAGAATCCTGTCAGGGATTCTCCCAGAATCCTGTCAGGGATTCTCCCAGAATCCTGTCAGGGATTCTCCCAGAATCCTGTCAGGGATTCTCCCAGAATCCTGTCAGGGATTCTCCCAGAATCCTGTCAGGGATTCTCCCAGAATCCTGTCAGGGATTCTCCCAGAATCCTGTCAGGGATTCTCCCAGAATCCTGTCAGGGATTCTCCCAGAATCCTGTCAGGGATTCTCCCAGAATCCTGTCAGGGATTCTCCCAGAATCCTGTCAGGGATTCTCCCAGAATCCTGTCAGGGATTCTCCCAGAATCCTGTCAGGGATTCTCCCAGAATCCTGTCAGGGATTCTCCCAGAATCCTGTCAGGGATTCTCCCAGAATCCTGTCAGGGATTCTTCCAGAATCCTGTCAGGGATTCTCCCAGAATCCTGTCAGGGATTCTCCCAGAATCCTGTCAGGGATTCTCCCAGAATCCTGTCAGGGATTCTCCCAGAATCCTGTCAGGGATTCTCGCAGAATCCTGTCAGGGATTCTCGCAGAATCCTGTCAGGGATTCTCGCAGAATCCTGTCAGGGATTCTCGCAGAATCCTGTCAGGGATTCTCCTAGAATCCTGTCAGGGATTCTCCCAGAATCCTGTCAGGGATTCTCCCAGAATCCTGTCAGGGATTCTCCCAGAATCCTGTCAGGGAATCTCCCAGAATCCTGTCAGGGATTCTCCCAGAATCCTGTCAGGAATTCTTCCAGAATCCTGTCAGGAATTCTTCCAGAATCCTGTCAAGGATTCTCCCAGAATCCTCTTAGGGATTCTCCCAGAATCCTGACAGGCATTCTCCCAGAATTCTGACAGGAAATCTCCCAGAATCCTGACAGGGATTCTCCCAGAATCCTGACAGGGATTCTCCCAGAATCCTGACAGGGATTCTCCCAGAATCCTGACAGGGATTCTCCCAGAATCCTGACAGGGATTCTCCCAGAATCCTGACAGGGATTCTCCCAGAATCCTGACAAGGATTCTCCCAGAATCCTGACAGGGATTCTCCCAGAATCCTGACAAGGATTCTCCCAGAATCCTGACAGGGATTCTCCCAGAATCCTGACAGGGATTCTCCCAGAATCCTGACAGGGATTCTCCCAGAATCCTGACAGGGATTCTCCCAGAATCCTGACAGGGATTCTCCCAGAATCCTGACAAGGATTCTCCCAGAATCCTGACAGGGATTCTCCCAGAATCCTGACAAGGATTCTCCCAGAATCCTGACAGGGATTCTCCCAGAATCCTGACAGAGATTCTCCCAGAGTTCTGACAGGGATTCTCCCAGAATCCTGACAGGGATTCTCCCAGAATCCTGACAGGGATTCTCCCTGATTCCTGACAGGGATTCTCCCAGAATCCTGACTGCGATTCTCCCAGAATCCTGTCAGGGATTCTCCCAGAATCCTGTCAGGGATTCTCCCAGAATCCTGTCAGGGATTCTCCCAGAATCCTGTCAGGGATTCTCCCAGAATCCTGACAGGGATTCTCCCAGAATCCTGACAGGGATTCTCCCAGAATCCTGACAGGGATTCTCCCAGAATCCTGACAGGGATTCTCCCAGAATCCTGACAGGGATTCTCCCAGAATCCTGACAGGGATTCTCCCAGAATCCTGACAGGGATTCTCCCAGAATCCTGACAGGGATTCTCCCAGAATCCTGACAGGGATTCTCCCAGAATCCTGACAGGGATTCTCCCAGAATCCTGACAGGGATTCTCCCAGAATCCTGACAGGGATTCTCCCAGAATCCTGACAGGGATTCTCCCAGAATCCTGACAGGGATTCTCCCAGAATCCTGACAGGGATTCTCCCAGAATCCTGACGGGGATTCTCCCAGAATCCTGACAGGGATTCTCCCAGAATCCTGACAGGGATTCTCCCAGAATCCTGACAGGGATTCTCCCAGAATCCTGACAGGGATTCTCCCAGAATCCTGACAGGGATTCTCCCAGAATCCTGACAGGGATTCTCCCAGAATCCTGACAGGGATTCTCCCAGAATCCTGACAGGGATTCTCCCAGAATCCTGACAGGGATTCTCCCAGAATCCTGACAGGGATTCTCCCAGAATCCTGACAGGGATTCTCCCAGAATTCTGACAGGAAATCTCCCAGAATCCTGACAGGGATTCTCCCAGAATCCTGACAGGGATTCTCCCAGAATCCTGACAGGGATTCTCCCAGAATTCTGACAGGAAATCTCCCAGAATCCTGACAGGGATTCTCCCAGAATCCTGACAGGGATTCTCCCAGAATCCTGACAGGGATTCTCCCAGAATCCTGACAGGGATTCTCCCAGAATCCTGACAGGGATTCTCCCAGAATCCTGACAAGGATTCTCCCAGAATCCTGACAGGGATTCTCCCAGAATCCTGACAGGGATTCTCCCAGAATCCTGACAGGGATTCTCCCAGAATCCTGACAAGGATTCTCCCAGAGTTCTGACAGGGATTCTCCCAGAATCCTGACAAGGATTCTCCCAGAATCCTGACAGGGATTCTCCCAGAATCCTGACTGCGATTCTCCCAGAATCCTGACAGGGATTCTCCCAGAATCCTGACAGGGATTCTCCCTGATTCCTGACAGGGATTCTCCCAGAATCCTGACAGGGATTCTCCCAGAATCCTGACAGGGATTCTCCCAGAATCCTGATAGGGATTCTCCCAGAATCCTGACAGGGATTCTCCCAGAATCCTGACAGGGATTCTCCCAGAATCCTGACAGGGATTCTCCCAGAATCCTGACAGGGATTCTCCCAGAATCCTGACAGGGATTCTCCCAGAATCCTGACAGGGATTCTCCCAGAATCCTGACAGGGATTCTCCCAGAATCCTGACAGGGATTCTCCCAGAATCCTGACAGGGATTCTCCCAGAATCCTGACAGGGATTCTCCCAGAATCCTGACAAGGATTCTCCCAGAGTTCTGACAGGGATTCTCCCAGAATCCTGACAAGGATTCTCCCAGAATCCTGACAGGGATTCTCCCAGAATCCTGACTGCGATTCTCCCAGAATCCTGACAGGGATTCTCCCAGAATCCTGACAGGGATTCTCCCTGATTCCTGACAGGGATTCTCCCAGAATCCTGACAGGGATTCTCCCAGAATCCTGACAGGGATTCTCCCAGAATCCTGACAGGGATTCTCCCAGAATCCTGACAGGGATTCTCCCAGAATCCTGACAGGGATTCTCCCAGAATCCTGACAGGGATTCTCCCAGAATCCTGACAGGGATTCTCCCAGAATCCTGACAGGGATTCTCCCAGAATCCTGACAGGGATTCTCCCAGAATCCTGACAGGGATTCTCCCAGAATCCTGACAGGGATTCTCCCAGAATCCTGACAGGGATTCTCCCAGAATCCTGACAAGGATTCTCCCAGAATCCTGACAGGGATGTTCCCAGAATCCTGACAGAGATTCTCCCAGAGTTCTGACAGGGATTCTCCCAGAATCCTGACAGGGATTCTCCCTGATTCCTGACAGGGATTCTCCCAGAATCCTGACTGCGATTCTCCCAGAATCCTGACAGGGATTCTCCCAGAATCCTGACAGGGATTCTCCCAGAATCCTGACAGGGATTCTCCCAGAATTCTGACAGGGATTCTCCCAGCATCTTGACAGGGATGCTCCCTGATTCCTGACAGGGATTCTCCCAGAATCCTGTCAGGGATTCTCCCAGAATCCTGTCAGGGATTCTCCCAGAATCCTGTCAGGGATTCTCCCAGAATCCTGTCAGGGATTCTCCCAGAACCCTGTCAGGGATTCTTCCAGAATCCTGTCAGGGATTCTTCCAGAATCCTGTCAGGGATTCTCCCAGAATCCTGTCAGGGATTCTCCCCGAATCTTGTCAGGGATTCTCCCAGATTCCTGTCAGGGATTCTCCCAGAATCCTGTCAGGGATTCTCCCAGAATCCTGTCAGGGATTCTCCCAGAATCCTGTCAGGGATTCTCCCAGAATCCTGTCAGGGATTCTCCCAGAATCCTGTCAGGGATTCTCCCAGAATCCTGTCAGGGATTCTCACAGCTGCCGTCTGTGTCATTCATGCCAAACTACTTTTCTGATGAAGGGGGCTTTGTCATTTGGAAGGATAAGATTCGAGTGTGTCCCGACCAGAAGCTTGAAATGTGCTAAAACTTACGCCAACTAAAACAGCCACCGAAATGTTCGAGCCTCATAAACACCGCCGCACTAATGTGATGTCTTCGGAAATAATTAGCATTATCTGTTGCTGCAAGAATATGCTCGCTGATGGGCGACCCTGCTATCGTAGCACCCCAGATGGATTTAATTTATTGACCCTCCGTCGAGCGGCGGCGTCCAGTAAGAAAGCCGCCAAAATAGTCCCAGCCAGCTCTGGGTCACTCTCGCCGCCGTCAACCCGTCAATCGATTCGCGGTGCACGCGGTTCAACAAACGATCGAAATGCCTCCGAAGTGAACAGTATAATTTTTATAATTTTACGAGGTCATAAAAATTAAGGTAGGAAGGCCCGCGCAGCAGCGAATCTATAGGCAAGTCACTAAGCCACGACGGTGTCGATGGATTAGCGCGAGGAGGAGGGCGGATAGGATCGTAAAACTCAAGGGATTTTACTGGATTTTTGTTGGTTGGAAAGACGGGTACGTGGTGACGGAAAGATCTTGAAGCGCGGAAAGGTGAGACTAGTTGAAATGTTAGTGCCACTCTAATTATGGGCTGTGCACCGGTAGGTCTTCTACACCGGGCTGGAAAGCTTGCCTAGGGATTGGAAGCCTACGCGTGCGTTTGCGAGGTTGTGGGAACATCCATTAAGTACGCTACGTCAAATTTGGGAGCTTTCAACCCCCTTCCCCTTTTGTTCGGGATTTTCTCAAACTCAATACATAGCTTGCCTCACTTTCACTATCCCCTCTTCCTAGCGTGACGTACTTCATAGATGGCCCCTAAAGGTTTGTGAACGCACGTTTGTTTGCGATAGATAAAGGTGGGTGGGTGATTTTATGACCTGGAACTGGTAGTTTGGTGAGTTCTGTTTTTTTTTTCTTCGTTGGGCGTCTGCAGATACCAAACGGGATCTGACGGAAAGTGATTTAAATGTGCTTTTGAATTTGGTTATCGCATAATGATCTTTGCCCGAGCATCGAGATAAACGGTGTGGGTGGACATGAAGTGTATAAGTATTGCCAAGTGTCTTGTTGAAAAGAGTAATTTATGAATATCAGCGTACATAACACTAACCTGGATTTTATTCCAGCATTTTTATAGGAATTACTATTTTTAGAAAATCAGAAAATCTTCCTTAAAGCACCTAGGGGCTATTTGGGCTCGTTTGAAAGTTGACCATCAATGTTAACTGTTTTTCCTTATCAGCCTAGATAACTGCGTAGTGTCGGTACTACTGCGGTTGTCTCAATTGGCTAAGAATAACACTAATGACCGCCTGTTCCTGTGGTAAGAGTCCACTAAACAGGTGACCCCTAATTCATGGTGTAATGTGCCTTTATGCTTACCGTGTCAAGGAATAAATGGTTAGGGGGGGGGGGGGGGGTCTAATAAAAACCTAGCCACAAACGGAGCCTGTGGAGATTTAGGGCGTCCTCCACAGTAATACGCCCTCACTGCGCTAACTGCGCTAAAGCAATAGTGCAATGGACCTTGTGTTTCTCCGACATAATCAGTTGCCCTTCTGAAGTCCCAAATTTGAGGCTAAATAAGGGTGGGATTATTGAACTGTTGTAAACTAGCGGCCGCGAACTCGCTGGCTGCACAGGTTGAAGAAGATCTACGATCCTTACACGTTCGGGGAAACTGGAGGAACATCGCCCAAGACCGACGAAGATGGTACTCTACTATACATATCAAGGTAGGTAAACTAGCTTACATTTTTAACTACATATATGGTTTCGCTTCATGCGTTTTCGCCACTGGCATACCGATTTGGTCTATCATTGATGTTTCTTTTGATACTGTGATTGCGAAGAGTGCATTCCTATCTAGTTTGGGTAGTGTCTATGGCTAGGATACCTCAGATCAATTTTCAGCGTAAAAAAGAACGACTACAGTCTTTACTTTTGCAGATTTATGCAAAATTGTGTAGCCCATGTGGCTCTTCTTCAAAACATTCATTTTTGTGAAGCCAGTTTTGCTTCTTCCATTATACATGAAATGGTAAAGTTGCGTGTCGTGCCTCGAGCATGCTATACTTGAGGATAACAGTAGGTGGAACCTTTCCTTGCGGATGCTTTCAAACAAGTTGTTGCTTGTTGTTTTCAGCTTAATTCCGCTGATTTTTTGGCAGTGTTACTATGATAATTTCTTCATCTGAATATTAGATTGAGAGGCTTCAGTTTAATTAAATACTTAGGTAGTACAGTTCATGCCCAGACAACCAATTTGCACGTATAATGAAGTTTATGTTCATGTTATACGTACTTTTATGCGGTAAAGTTACATCGCATAAAATGCAGTAAAAGTGTCTTATGCGTACAAAAGTGGAGGCGCTATACGTGCATTAACGGAAAAATAATATGTAACGCTATATGACTTGAAGCGATATGTTATGCGATGCACGATGTGCACTATTACGACGTTATATGGTATCTTATACGACTACGAAAAAAATACTTGTAACCTTAGTATCGAACTAATAACATTTGGATTATCGAGCCACACTTCACACTTAACATCAAACACTACTTATAAAACACACTGGCTAATTTTCAAGACATTCTAACTCACCTCAGTATTTGTTGGAATGCACTTGATTTCCCTGCGTTGTACGTATTCGGCAGGCTATCTGGAGCTCAATATGACGAAGCGTGAATGCCCGCACAGTTGTCACTACCTCTCTATTGCTAGCAAAACCCATTGTTAATTATCAAGTCAACAAAATGACAACAAAAATGATGACTTTGTAACTTGATTTGTCACCATAATGATGACTGCTCACTTTCTTGTAGCTTTTTGGCACTCCAAGAGCACCTCTATCATTGTTATCACGAATCACATCGCAATATGCCAACGTTAACGATTCTAGCTTATGCGCATTTTAACAGGTTTATTTTTACTTTTATGGGATTCAGTTTATACACCAATGCGAGATAAACTGACATAACAATAAAAGTACCAAGCGAAGTCGTATAACCATCGCAGTACCTAATTATGCAAATTCAATTGACACTTTACGAGTTTGCTCGAACACTTTTGCGAATGAGCAAAGTTCGTCGTAATAAAACATCAGAATATCGTCTACTTCGATTTAGTCATACATGATAAAAGTTAATTTGCACTCTTATGTGATTTTATCAGATACATCGTAATAAGTTCAAAAAATAACAACATATGCGATGAAAATTGTCCCTCAGCCGTACAAATATGCGGTAGTGACTTAAAATAATCCTTTATACGATGTACAGCGTGCATCCTTATGCGATTCGTGGTTGTCTGGGTGGGTTCTTTAGGGATAACCAGATTATTGCATAATCGGAATCTCCGTCCAAAAATGAGCCGAAATCCAAAATTTCATCATTTTTGGTACCCGAGAACTATTTTTAAAATGCGTTTAAAGTTTGTAAGAGGAAAATTTTTTGTTCGGGGCGAACTGTCACTTTATCGATTGAACTGTCATTCTATCCACGGAAATTATAACTATGGGTCATTCCACACCAAGTGTACACACCGCGTGTTATCGACCATCACCGATTTTGACCAAATTTTGTTAGAATGTTTGTTTAAATGGAGGAAGAAAAAATCCAATTTTTTGTGCCGATCGGATCACCCCTCGGCCCGTGGCAGCACCCCTCGTCTTTGTCAATACAAGAAAAATCCAAGTTTTCCCTTCCTTTTCTTAATTTATAGCTTTGAAACTATAACATATACACATTTTTGACCTTCAGCTTATTTGAAGAAAAATGTCAGAGGAATCCAGAAAAAATATTATTTTTTCGATACAGTGTTGCCAAACATGTTATTTTTCAATTTTAAAATTTAAAATCGGTTTTTCGTCAAATGAGTATATTTTGATTTCAAAAATTTTGATTCCATCGTGTTTATCAGACATTTTCCAGTCGAAAAAGCTTAACTCCTCGAGGTCTTTTTGGCCGTTCCAGAGATATAGCGTTTTTAAGCTTGGAAAACGTTTTTCTCTAACATATCAAATTATTTCAACTTACAAGTTTCGCTAAGAAAACATTATTCGATGCAATTGGAAGGTGATTTAGGCTGATTTAGACCAAGGAAAGCAGCAAATTGCGTGAAAAAGATTTGGCAGTGTTGCCAGAATTGTCTTTTTTTTTACCCAATCATTAAAAAACGATTTTTCCTATGAAATCAGGTGCAATTTCCTTTGGACTGATTAAGACAGTGGTAAATGAAAGAACATGAAAAAGAAAATATGACAGTGTTGCCAGATCATCAAATATGGGTATATCAATATTTATATACATAAAATGAACTTCTGTTTGTCTATCAGTTTGTCTGACCCTTATGGATTCGGAAACTACTGAGCCGATTGGCGAGAAATTATTCTGATAAAATAAAATGAACTCTTGAAGCACATTCAAAACGTGTGTGTACATTTATTTCACCGAAAAAATAACTGTTTCAGATATCCACACATTGCCCTCTGATTTCATTACTTTGCTACACTAAAAGACGACTTGCGGTAATGATCAGCATTAAGATGTTTTCAAATTTACCATGGTTAAACGCTTCTTGTGTGTGCGTTTTGTTTCCTTTAATATCAACCGGTTCGATAGCCGAGTGGTAACCTGGTGATCTTAAGGTTCTTTGTTTAAATCCGGTGGTCAACAGAGACATTAATCTGTTTAATTGAAACGAAACACAGTCTGCACAAATTTAATGGCGTTATGTATTTAAATTGACCCAGCGGAATAGCAATTTCAACCGCAAGCCGTCTTTCAGTGTACACTGCACCTTTCGTGTGCGTGTTTTCTTTGCGCTAATTTTTTGAAAAGCGACTCCGAAGTTGCACTGGAAACGGGATTCCTTATGGTTGAATCGGCACAAGAGGGAGCTGCGGCATGTATATCTCCTAATACCAGGAATAAATAATGCTACTTCATAACGATCCTTCAGAATTTCCTTCTTTTTCTTGAATTCTATAACGGGAGCAAAAACTAAATTGAGCAATTTATTTTCCATTGACCAATCTTAAGGTTCATCATCATCATGATCATCTAGGAACCCCATTGCAATTTAGCAAACAAACTTTAGAGGCACAAATCTAACGAACGAAGCATCGCCGCAGCGATACAATGCAACTCTACGGGAATTCCAAAATCCCTTTCGTGAAACTTTTACTTTTAAATTAACTTTTGAGCTCTTTTTGCATACTCTCTGATTTGCTTTCTTTATTGTTGTCAAAAAAGAAGAACAAAACAACTCAACTTTGATACGGGAAGCCAAAAATGAGTTAATGACATAGTACAGATAGATCAGTAATTTGAACTGGCAGTTGGTCAAAAAACTTCTATTCTAAGTACTCTGTCTGTATGTGAGTTAATAGAAATTGCCAACCTCATGGTTGAGAGGATTGAACTCACTTTTGGGAACTTTCTTTTCTCCGTGCAAGTTCAAAACAATGGATAAACAGAGAAAAAAAATGAATAGCAACTTGCACGCTAAGGCATAACATGTCATCCAGAATTCTTTTTCGTGATTCTGAACCATGAATAAATTTCAGTGAACATATAAATTTACTACTGCCTTTGCCAAAGGGTAATGAAAAGTTGCACACCTAACGAAAACTATCAAGGTTTCAGGGTTGCCAATAGTAATAGAATTGTAAAAATTAATTTATTATACATTAGTGACCCGATTTTGTCAGCCCCTTTTCTGAACACATTTTCCGCTCTCCTCAAAAACCTAAACAGTTTTTCAAACTTTTTATCCCTGTATGTTCTACATTTAAGCCGTAGTTTGATGATTCACATTAATAAATTTGTTTAGGTTTGACCGTAAGATAACGAGAGCAAAAAGTTTGTCGCGGAATGGGGCTGACAAAATCGGGTCCTTACTGTACTTGCTTGATAATTTGATTTGATACAAAAGTTCTCAAATAATTTAGATTTTTACAATAAATTTAAAATGTTTGGCAACACTTTCGTCAACATTTATGTTTACATAGGTAGAATGTCAATTGAAATAAGGATTATAACACAAAAACATTAAATTTTAGCAATTTTTTGTTTTTTATTATAATAAATCTATAATTGATAAACTGGCAACACTGCCAAATTTTTCTCACACAATTTGCTGCTCCCCTTGGTCTAAATCAGCCTAAATCACCTTCAAATTGCATCGAATAATGTTTTCTTAGCGAAACTTGTAAGTTGAAATAATTTGATATGTTAGAGAAAAACGTTTTCCAAGCTTAAAAACGCTATATCTCTGGAACGGCCAAAAAGACCTCGGGGAGTTAAGCTTTTTCGACTGGAAAATGTCTGATAAACACGATGGAATCAAAATTTTTGAAATCAAAATATACTCATTCGACGAAAAACCGATTTTAAATTTTAAAATTGAAAAATAACATGTTTGGCAACACTGTATCGAAAAAATAATATTTTTTTTGGATTCCTCTGACATTTTTCTTCAAATAAGCCGAAGGTCAAAAATGTGTATATGTTATAGTTTCAAAGCTATAAATTAAGAAAAGGAAGGAAAAACTTGGATTTTTCATGTATTGACAAAGACGAGGGGTGCTGCCACGGGCCGAGGGGTGATCCGATCGGCACAAAAATTTGGATTTTTTCTTCCTCCATTTAAACAAACATTTCAACAAAATTTGGTCAAAATCCGTGATGGTCGAAAACACGTTTTCACTATTTCTCGGTCACTTCATATGGAATGACCCCTATTTTGTTTATTTAACCATCAAACAGAACAAAGGAATTGAAACGCAATTAAATCACCTTATACTCAGAAAAATGAGCTCTTTCGATTAGGCTTAAAAAAATGGCAATATTTAATTCACTAAACAACCCAGTTGCACATAACCTAACTCTGCTTGTGCAGAAATTGTCATGAGTTGACTGATTGGCATGTGTCTAATGAGAAGTCCCCATTAGACTTTCTTTGCACATTTGAGTGTTCCTTCGCAAACTTTGCGTATTCAAACATGCCTGCTCAATAGACTGGGGAACCTGTACACTCTTTTTATGCACATGACTGGAACTGCATAAATTAAAAAAGAAACATAAATAAAAAAAAACATTTTATTAAATTAAGTTTATGCTTTAATGAGAAAATCCAGTTTGCGAGACCAGGCCTTGCTCCTGGGCATTTGAGGTAGGGCTAAGGGGGTTTCCAGAAGGTTCCCAGAGAGCCCAAAAAATGGGGTTCCAAATGGCCTCATGGGCGTTTTAAGGTTTTTTTTAGGGGATTTGAGGAGTCTTTTAAGTGTTATCTGTCAAGATTTGTTTGCGTTTGAATGGGATTACGGGGAATTCAAGGACATTTCAATAGTATTAAAGGAATTTTAGGGAAATTTCAAGGGGCTTTAAGGGCAATTCAAGGGATCTTAGGAGCCCTAAAGGGCGTTCCTAGAGGTTTTAGGGGCGTTTGATAGCATTACAGGGGAATTTCAAGGGGTTTTCAGGAGTTCAGGGGGCTTAAAGGCGTCCAAAGGGTTTCAGAGGCATTTCAAATTGATTATGATGATCTCGAGGGCGTTTCAAAGGGATTACGGAGATTTCAGCGGCGTATCAAGGCATTTTAGATCAGAGTCGTATCAGGGTATTTCAAGAACACCTTCAAATCAAAGAGTATTTCTAAAGATATGTGATGGGGTCTATAAAAATCTTCTGAAACTTCCTGAAATGCCTCCAAGATCCCCCTGAAACCCCCTCGGACTCCATGTAACGCACTTGAGACGGTCCGGACCCCCCGGAAACTACTCCGTAACGCCTCTGAATCCCGCCGAAAATGTTCTGAAACTTCCTGAAATGTCTCTAAAATGCCCCTTAAGCCCCTCGGACCCCATGTAACGCACCTGAGAGGCTCCAATACCCCCGAAAACGCCATGGTAACGCCTCTGAATCCCAAAGAAAATGCTTTGAAACTTTCTTAAAAGCCTCTTAAATCTTCCTTAAAACCCCTCGAAACCCATGCATGTAACTCACCTGAGACTCCGAAAACTCCGAAAACCCCCTTGAGATCTTCTGGTACCCCGCTGAAACCCCCTGGGATCCCTCTGAAACGCCCCTGTAACCTTCCTTTGCTCTCCCTTACCCAGACAACCAGAAATCGCATAAGGATGAACGCTGTGCATCGTATAAAGTACTATTTTAACTCACTATCACATAAATATACGGCTGATTGACAATTTTAATCGCATATGATGTTATTTTTTTCACTTATTGCGATGTATCTGGTAAAATCATATAAGAGCGTAAATTAACTTTTATAATGTATAATTACATCGTAGTAGACGATATTCTGATGTTTTATTGCGACGAACTTTACTTATTCGCAAAAAAGTTCGAGCGGATTCGCAAAGTGTCAATGGAATTCGCAGAATTGCGCACTGTGATGATTATACGACTTCGCTTGGTATTTTCCTTATTATGTCAGTGAAACTCGCATTGGTGTACAATCTAAATCGCATAAAAGTAAAAATAAACTCGTAAAATGTGCATACAAACTCGCATAAGCTAGAATCGTTACCGTTGGTATTTTGCGATGTGATATGTGATAACAATGAAAGAAGTGCAGTTGGAGTGCCAAAAAACTACAAGAAAGTTAACAGTCATAATTATGGTTACAAATTATGTTATAAAGTCATCATTTTTGTTTAATGACCTGATAATTCATAATGGGTGGTGCTAGCAAGAAAGAGGTAGTGATAACTATGCGGGAAATCACGTTTCGTCATTTTGAGCTCTAGATAGCGCACGGAAACCAAGTGCATTCCAACACTGAGGTGAGTTAGAAGATCATTACATTTAATCAGTGTGATTTATAAGTAGTGTTTGGTGTTCAGTGTGAAGTATGGCTCGAAAATCCAAAGGTTCTTAGTTCGATACTGAGGTGACAAGAATTGTTTTTTTTTCGAATATTATTAAGTCGCATAAGATGATATGTTACGTCGCAATAGTGCACACCGCGCATCGCATAAGATATCGCCTGAAGTCATATAGCGTCATTATTTTACTGTCAATGCACGTATAGCGCCTCCACTTTTGTACGCATAAGGCACTATTAATGCATCTTATGCGATGTAACTTTACCGCATAAAAGTACGTATAACATAAACATAAACTTCATTATACGTGTAAATTGGTTGTCTGGTTATAAACACCCCTGGTCGCCGTTGCAATAGTTCCCGTTATTATTAAATATTCTAATGCACAATATTGGTTCTGAGTAACTTTCACTCTTCTCATGCAGGGCATAAAAAAGGTGCATAAATTAAAAGTACATAAACATAACATGCATAAAAAGAGGTTTTAATGTACTAATTTGGTTGCGACACCATTTGCTTCCATTTGCACTCCAAGTGAGTTTCATTATGGTTTTGTTACTATACAGCCCTTCATTGCATACCATTACTATTGCTTTTAAAGAAGCTTGCCCTCTGCGATCTGTAAGGACCGCAAGAGATACTCCTGTTCTATTCAGGATCTGGTGAAGATCAAAATATCTTCGGATAAACCAGTCTTTTTGTATAGTTACGAATCTCTAGCATCCGCTCTGAGAGTTGTAGCTTAGGTACACCGGGGCAAGTTGAAACGGGTGAGGCACGATGAAACACGAAGTTTTGAACTAGTTTTCAATATAATTTCAAAATTGTTTTTCCGCTAAAAGATTATTTGAATCAAAAAGTATGTGTTATGGCATTCAAACTGTTTACCATCATTTGACAACATCGTGTTAACCAGCTGTTTCATCTTGCCCTATCCGTTTCAACTTGCCCCGTTGTACCTTCCCAAGCAACACACTTGTCATATAAAAGTTACGACAGCGCAAGTTTTGGTTATATAGAAGTAAATTTAACGTAATATTAACATTATGTTAGAATAACGTCGAAATAACTTCTATACAACCAAGCTGCTGTAACTTATATATGACATTTGTGTTACTTTGGTTATATAATCGATTTAGTGGGCACTTAAGAACTCTGCTTCCTTCAAATTCCCAGGAGCAAATAGGAATTTTCCTATTTTTTTTCCAGAGGGATTCGAGCATTTCAAACATGTTTTCAATAACAACTCTTTTGTTGTTTTTCAATTGGGTATTTTAATGGCAGTTTAATCCCAAAAGGGTGCGTTCATTGTATGAAGAAGGACATAGTTACAGATTTATCCGGTTAACCTCGTTCCTTCTAGAATACTTAAATGCATTGTCGATACATCCGTAATGTTTGTTGGGCTAACATGCCTTTTCATGTGAACTCACATGCCTCCCAATCTGGGATGTCCACAGTGACTCTTCTACACAAAGTTGTATGCATACGTTCTCAAGAAAGCACTTGCTCAAAGGAAAGTTTTGCTTTAGTGGTTTCCTGAATTTTTGAGGATGCTTCCGATTAGACCTTTATGGTTCCGCAAAGCAGACTTGGCATTTTTGAATGTGCTTTTCTTAGAATTTGCCACTAACGCGCATAAATTCTAGCACTTCACCGGTTGGCGATTTGTTCACACTTGCTAATGACACTGACGGCGAACAATCTCTCATGGCCATTCCATTCTGTATTACCCAGTTTTTCACAACAAGAAAAAAAAATCTGCCAACCGTGTGGTGTTCAAGCTGCATCAAATTTGTGATTTGAACAGCTAATTTATCATAACCCTAACCAGAAATTAACTCCATCCATTAATTACAATTAGCATTCATCGGCTGGCCCCTCGTAGTCGTTGTTGTTGTTGTTCCGAATCTTCGACCGCCGCCGTAGTAGTAGCTGCCACTGTAACCTAACCCCTAGCCCGGAATCCTACGCGCGCGATCGCGTAAATCAGCGATGACGGCTTGGGCATGAATTAAACATGGACTACTTTCAACTCCCGTGAGTCGTTCTTTTCGCGGCCGTGTGCGGTGCGCTTTGGCGGCTCCACTCATCAGCCGCACACCTCACGGAGTCCACGCTCTATTGTTGCTATTACCTACATAGTTCTGTTATTAGTTCGTTTTTTTTTTTGCGCCTTCTGCGGTCATAAATTTCCTCCGCGGTGCAAGAGTCGCGTACGAAATCATACATCATTCCACCGAGCGAGGGGCCGCGTGAACGTAGTACGCGCGCGAGCTGTGGACATGCCGACTGCCGAGCGGGATCCATCAAGACGGGTAGTAAGGCAACCTGGCCCGCAGAAGCAGTTCCGTTCCAGATGGCTGATTCCAGACAGCCAGCCAGCAGCGCGCGTAGCGTATGCTAGTGGCGCTTTTCGAGGACTGTGCGCAGCTAGCAGCGCTAATGGCTACAGCAGCAATAGGACCCCGAATATTTTTCGAATCAAATTCAATTCGTATAATTTTATGGTAAATTTTATTGCTCTATTAAATATATTGTTATTTTTTCGGAATTTTTTGCGCTGGTTTTCGGGGTGGGTTTTGTTGTGAAGCTCACGAGAGGCGGTGCTCGCGAGGGTCGTAAAATTTACAACTGATTAGCGGAACCATGACGAAAAGGTGAGCTGGGTGGAACTGCATTTGTTGTTGGAGATTGTTTTGATGAGTTACATACATTTGAAGAAATGGTAAAACTTGTTCATCAGTAATTGTAGGGTGATATTTAATACCAGTTTTGATCGAAAGCACAATAATCTACGGAATAGATTTTAGAAAAATCTTAAGGAAATATGCTTCATTTTGCACAGTAAAAAGAAATGATTTCGTTTAGTCATGAAGTTGTTAAAATGGTTTCTCACAACAGCCCACAAATAGCAGCCAACGTACCACAGGTCCCCTCAATTCCATACTTCCATGAATTCGTCGATAACAACGACTCGCTAGCAATGAATTGTGCAACTATATGGTAATGCAACCTGGGAATTGTTGTCTCTTCGAGACTCCAGAAGTGATAGAAGTGATAACGCATACACCGTCGTCTTCGATCATGTACCTAGCGCCAAGAAAGTAACTTATAGGCAGAAAAATCAGTCTTCATGGAGACAAATTTCGTTTGTTTGAATTCATGTTTATTCGGTAAACTGATGTTTAAAACTAAAATTTTAATTTTTAAAACTAACTCAATTGCACATTTATTTCGACAATACCCATTGAGGGGTCCCCCATTCCGCCGTCGAGAACACAAACCAAACTCACAAGATCCAGCTGCAACATCAAACACGATTTCCTCCTGCAAAAAGGCAAGTCTCCATGAAATCCCGTTGTTTTCGGGAGCGTATGTTATCTTATAGATATAAACATGATGTTGTCATTGAAAGTACAACCCGGGAGGTGGGTTTTTCCTGCGAAGAAAATGACTTTATAAGTTTAATGGGAAAACAAATATTTCCGTAGGGCCGACCGGCCCCAAAAAAAATATTTACATTTATTTCTAAAATAATCTGTCAGTAGATGCATTTTTGTTTCAAACATGGATAGCATTTGCTTCAAATGTGACGTTCAATTTGCTGTAGCACTGACACTGCTTGTAAGCAGTTTTTTTGTGGCCTGAACAAATTGCCAATTTATTTGAATTTACCTCAAATATTTTTGGTTTTAACATAGTTTTTTCTGCGTGTTGAACACCATCACCATTTTAGCACTAAAAAGCCGAGACAGCTACAATTCTCTTCTTCCTCCGTCAACGCTTCAGCCGACTATCTCTATGTCGTTAACAAACACATTCACAACAAACGCATTGAAACGAAGGGAACTCTCTTTATTGCAAATCTAGTAATCAGTTCAACGCACATTACCAGTCACTCCGATGCAGAAATTATGTCACTCACTGCTAGATGATTGTTGGCTAATGGGCAAGTTGGTTATGTAGAATTGCAAGATGTGGCAAACACAAACATCACACGACATGTGAATGTGCATTTGAGAATGAAAAATCAAGCAGTCAGAGCTTCCTGTTTCATCGTGTGTGTATTTCAAGAAGAAGGGACGATTACTGCTGTTGGATACTGTTGTTGAAACTGCTTTGAATGATGGTGCGTTTGAGTTAGACATTAACACTGTGGTGCATAATTGTTCGGACAAACGCCGATCTTCATACAAAATGGCTCACTTTGGGATGTTGTAACTATGGTTTGCTTGCAGAAGGTCGGCTCCAGAGTCACGTTATCCTTCATTTGGGACATTTGTGCCATAAAATGGTTTGCTTTGATAGATTGAGCTCAATTTTTGACACGGAACTACAAATATGACGAGTTTTGCATAAACGAAGTACAAAATGTCTTCGTTCACACACAGATCGAAAAAAGAGTGTAAAATTCTGTGACATATGATGCACATAATTGGAGCGTGCGATATCACAGAAGTTTACATGACATATCATGTAAAAGTCATAAAATGTCATGTAAACTTCCATTATATGTCATGTAATTCAGCATGACTCTGTGTGTTTACATGACATATCACACAAATTTACATGTTATATCATGTAAACCATCATAACATTCAGTTCACATGACTAAACTGAAGTGTACATGACGTGTAAATCTCATTATTTTTATCTGTTGGTTGAGTCGGAAAGAAAAGCAGATAGCGAGAAAGCTCACGAATGTCGCACGAATGCCAGATTGCAACGACAAACTGGTACCAACACATAACGAACGAGCAATCCTCAACACGACCGAGCTGGAAATCCCTGCGAATACCCTACACCTTCTCAACCTAGGTCCAAAA
Organism: Aedes albopictus; assembly: GCF_035046485.1. Classification (NCBI taxonomy): domain Eukaryota; kingdom Metazoa; phylum Arthropoda; class Insecta; order Diptera; family Culicidae; genus Aedes; species Aedes albopictus. The sequence goes on along the minus strand of NC_085137.1, from coordinate 54,235,281 downwards.
TATGATCTACCCACGACATCGCTAGAGCAGATCTCTTTTTATCACCTACTCGCGGACACATAACAGATCTTGCTCACCAACACCGATAGGAAAGTTCACGACTGAAATCGTTGCAAAATCGTGAATGTAACGCAGAATTTCATTCACGGTTTCCACTCTATGGTAGATACCCGCGACAGCACAACTATGTTCTGTGTCGCTGCGACAAGCACCAGAGATCTACGTGCTCTCAGCAGATAAAGGCAACAGGACCGTCGTCATGATGAGAGAGGATAACGATCAGAAAATGAGAACGTTGTTGAACGATGACACGACATACGAAAAAGTTCGTTCTCCCAGCTTGGCTCCCACAAGGAATTCCTTCTAGAGATACCGCCAAGATTCTTCTTTGAGAATTCTGCCAAGAATTATTCTTGGAAACTCCTCAAATTCTCTCACGCAAGGAAATCCTCTCGAGGTTTCTGTCAGGAGTTCCTTCTAGAAATTCCGTAAAAGATTCATTTGAAGATTTCCCCAGGAATTCCGCAAGAAATTTCCAATGGAGATTCCGCCAGAAATTCCCTTTGGCGATTCCACAAAAAGTTCCTTTGAAAGATTCCTCCAGGAGTTTCTTTTAGGGATTCCCCAGAAGTTTACTCTGGACTTGTGGAGATTCCTTCATAAGTTTCCCTGAGGATTCATCCGGAAGTTCGTTTCAAGGATCCCCAAGAAATCCCATTCCTCTTAGGGATTCTCCTGGAGTAACTTCTAGGAAGTCTTCCAGGAGTTTCTTCTTGGGACTTCCCCAAAAGATCTCTCTGATGATTCCTCCAGGAGTTCATTCTAGGTATTCCTCTTGAAGTTCTTCCCAGTGCTTCCACCAGGAGTTTCTCCTAGTAATTCCTCCAGCAGTTTCTTCTGGGGATTCCTCCCGAAGATGATACCTTCTACTTCTGGGAATACTTCTTGGAAATCCATCTAGATTTCGTTCTGCATATACCTACAGCAATTTTATCAGAAAATTTCGCTAGAATATCCCTCTGGGGATTCCTATTCTTCCCTATAGGGATTCCTTCAGGAGTTCCCATTGGAGGAATCCACAGAATAAACTGCAAGAGCGATATCTGAAATGAGCTTCTGGAGGACATCCCATATAGAACTTTTGGAAAAATCTCCAGCGGGTACTTAGAGGATACCCGAAAACAAATCCTGGAGCTATCTAGATAAGGAACTCCTGGATAATCCTAAAAAAGAACCTCTGAAGTATTTCCCAGAAGTTTACTCTTGGAAGTAGTCCTGAAACAAATCCTGCTGGAATCTCCAAACGGATCACCACAGTAATCCCTTTTCCGGAATATTCCAGTAGTTCGTTTTGGAAAGTTCTGTAAGAGTTCCCTTTGGGAATTCTTCTAGAGGTGTGGTTTAATTGCTTCATGTCATAATACAGACAACAAAACAAAAGTTGCATCTATGATGCCACAATGATGTCACGCTACACGATAAGAGTTGTTCATCTGCAAGAACTAGGCAGTTCAATCACCGTATTAATCCTCGAGGAGGAATCCCCGGAGGAATTCCTGGAGGAATCCCCGGAGGAATTTCCGGAGGAATTCCTGGAGGAATCCCCGGAGGAATTCCTGGAGGAATCCCCGGAGGAATTCCTGGAGGAATCCCCGGAGGAATTCCTGGAGGAGTTCCTGGAGGAATCCCCGGAGGAATTCCTGGAGGAATCCCCGGAGGAATTCCTGGAGGAATCCCCGGAGGAATTCCTGGAGAAATCCCCGGAGGAATTCCTGGAGAAATCCCCGGAGGAATTCCTGTAGAAATCCCCGGAGGAATTCCTGGAGAAATCCCCGGAGGAATTCCTGGAGAAATCCCCGGAGGAATTCCTGGAGAAATCCCCGGAGGAATTCCTGGAGGAATCCCCGGAGGAATTCCTGGAGGAATCCCCGGAGGAATTCCTGGAGCAGTGCTTGAAATCGAGTGAATATGAAGGATACGATCAGTCATCAGCGCCAACCATCACTACGAACGAACACGCACAGGGAGCAAAGAAAAACCGAATCAACCGCGACCACTATTCCTCATCGGTCGGTTGGCTGGTGAAGCACATTGACTGGTAACGATTATTTCTCACTTGCTGCGGTGAGGCTGAAGATGCATAAATGATTCAGTGGATTTATTTTTTGCTCAAAACTTGTAAAAACATTCAATTTGTCCATAAGAGATTGATGGACGTGACTATTATAATCGATTTAATTCGAGTTTATGTCATTTGCACTGTAATAACGAGATAAAAATCAAGTAGATTCATTGCCGTATACACCCGGCGAAGAGAGAGATTCAGAGAGCCACACGGCGCTGAATCGTGGTTCCTCACTCTCATTCATAATTTTTTTTTGCTCCCGCTCCCACTTGCTTCAGAAGCATGTTAGCCAATGAAGGCATATTGCTACCGCTTTGGGTTGAAAAGTGCCGGTCAAAGAAGAGCAAATTTTGATTCGTCTGAGGTAAAACGCTTCAATTTTGAAGCGCTGTCCTGGAGGAATCCCCGGAGGAATTCCTGGAGGAATCCCTGGAGGAATTACTGAAGGAATTATTACTAGAGGAATGGTTTTCTGGAATATTAGTTAAATTACTGGAGGAATACATGGAGGAATTACATAAAGAATAAATTCTCGATGATCCCCGGAGGAACTCCCGAAGGAATTGCTGGAGGAAGCCCTCAAGGAATCCTTCGAGGAATTCTTGGAAGAACTCATGAAGGGATTTCGGGAGGAACCTCTAGAGGAATTTCTGAAAGAATTCCTGGAACAGTTCATGGACAATTTCGTAGAGAATGTTTTAAGGCAACCCCTGGAGAAATCCCCAGGAAGAAACTCTTTAGAGAAGATCCCAAGAGAAATCTTCAGGAGGAGGTTCAGGAGGAACCTCCAGGAAGAACTCCTATAAAAGCTCTAGCGATAAATTTCTACGAGGAACACCTGGAACGGTCCTTAAAAGGAACTTCTGGAATAATTTCCAGAGATATCTCCAGGTGGAATTTCTGGAGGAATCTGGAGAACTCCCCATAGGAATTTCGGAAAGAATTGCCTGAGGAGTACCGCCACCGATTGCTTCCGAGAAATTCTTCTGCAATATATCTGGAAATCTTCCAGAAATTCCGTCTGAGGAATCTTCCAGGACTTCCTTTTAAGGAATGTATTGTAGCTATTTCTACTGAGGAACTCTCCGACAATTCTTTCCGTGAAAATGTGTTGTTGTTTTGCATGTGGAATTAACCTATCAAATTTTGAACAAATGAATCATCAAAATCACCTGTGGATTCAACGCAGAAAATCTGGCACTCCCTGTTTGGTTTATTTTAGTATTATTGCACGGACTCAAGCACGGACTACAAACAGAAAACCCCAGAATAATCCACCTAATGGTGATAGTGCCTTTCTCGTCGAATATGTACTTATGATCTTTCCGTCGACATTAGCCGAAATGTGATGTGAAACTGATTCCTGAGGACACTTTATATAGAAAAACAACAATTTTAACAAAGCCATCATAGATTTGGGAAATTATTGATGGCACACATTCAGATGTTATGTTCAACGACAAAACAGAGCTGACAAATATCAGAGTTGACTACTTGACTACCTTAACTTTATTCAAAATCACAGATCATTTAAGATCTTCGACATTCGACCTCGATCTTCGAGTTTTTTTTTTTTCAACATACTTTGGGCTATATTTTATAATTCTTGGTTACATGATTCATGTAAATGATCCATCCTACTGTATATTTACACCGCAGGAATCTGAAATGGTGTGATTTGATGAGATCGCTTTGGTCACGATTTTGATCTCTTGCATATATGAAGACTTCGACAATTTCTTAACTTTTAATCTTACCCAACGTTTACCAGGCTATGGAAAAAAAAACACGATTTGATTTATCGCTAACATTAATTTTGTTAACTTTCATGATTTCGCTATTTAATGTTCCGGCGGTAAACCTGGAACTCATTCCATGACACTACCGATTGTCCCAAATATGGTCTCAGACTGTTTACTTGTCTGTTCATCAGGTTACCCAAAATGCCGCGAATTGATGTGTTGAATGCATGGGTTGACATTTAACCAATTCCGACGGGACACTCGGAACCCGTTTCGGATCACTACCGGTGGTTTTCTAATGTGATCTGAGGCTATTTTCTTGCTAATCCTTCGAAGGGGTTATTGAAAAAAAAACGCGATTTTATGTGTCGCGTGCATAATTTTGCTTCACTTATATATTTAATTACTTCTGGTGGAACACCCGCAACCAATTCCCGAACACTATGTACTAGTCTTAGATGTGGCGTGCGACTATTTTCTTACTGACCGTTCATCAGATTATCAAAAAAGCCGCTATGGTTTATTTCCCTTCTATATTCTACCACTTTTGGCGGGACACTCGTTACCAGTTCTGGAACACTACCAGTTTTCCCAAATATGCCTGAGACTTTTTGCTGGCCAACTGTTAATTGGGCTATTGAAAAAGCCTCAATTTGATGTGTCGCATGCATAGGTTCAGACTTTTATATTTTACCACTTACGACGAGACACCCAAAATCCGTTTTCGGAATCGACCTGTTATCCAAAATATGGTCTGAAACTATTTTCTTGCTAACCGTTCATCAGGTAACCTAATAAATAATTTGATATATCGCACGTATTGGTTTTCTCGTACATTTGACCATTTCCGGCGGTACACCCGAAATTTGTTCTGTAACGCATTGATATGGTCTGAGACTAATTTCTTGCCAACTGTTCATCATGTTACCTCAAATTAGATCCCTAATGTGGCCTACTTTGTTGATTACTGATCATCAGGTTATTGAAAAAGCCGTGATTTGATGTGACGCATTCATGAGTTTAGTTTACTTCTACATGTGGCCACTTCCGGAGGGAGTCAAGGAACCGGTTCCGGAACACAACTGGTTCAGATATGGTCTGAGACTATTTTCTTGCCAACCGTTAATTAGGTTATCAAAAAAGCCACTCTTTGATGTGTCGTATGTATGGGTTTGGTTCACTTTTATATTTGGCCACTTCCGGCGGGACACCCGGAACCGGTTCCGGAACACTACTGGCTCAGATATGGTTTGAGACTATTTTATTGCTAATCATTAATCAAGTTGTCGAAAATGCCGCAGTTTGATGTGTCGTATGTATGGGTTTGTTGCAATTTCATGTCTGGCCCCTTCCAGGGGTACCAGTTCGGAACACCTAAATGGCCATAACTCCAGAATGGCTGGACCGATCCGAACCGTTTTCAACAGGAAACAATGGGACCAGATTCCGCGTCGAATGAACTGTCGGTCATTAAAATCGATTGAGGTTTACTGCCAAAAAGTTATGTGAGCTTTTTGTCCACACACATACACACATACACACACATACACACATACATACATACAGACATCACCTCAATTCGTCGAGCTGAGTCGATTGGTATATGTGACTCGACCCTTCCGAGCTTTCTATCAAAAAGTAATTTTTGGAGTGAACATATAGCCTTTCCAGTACACTTAGCGTACGAGAAAGGAAAAAAGCATGTCTTTTGATAATGAATGTGAAAAATAGAAAAAAAATCAAGCAGAGCTTCGAGTTTAATCGTGTGTTTCGCTGCTGGTGGATATTGTTGATACTGCATTGAAGAAGTTTAAAGTTTAACTTGTTTTAGCCAAGATCGACTTTGTTTTGATGGACGTCGTTCGGCATTAGCTATAATGAAAATGCACAATACTTATAACATCTGATCTCTGATACTAGAAGCATAACTATGAGCTAGGAACGCCGCTCAGTAGACGTTTCTCATAAGACTTTTGAGCTTGGAAAGTGAATTATTTGAAACGCATCATCAAAACTACGGATGAACGGTATTTTATGATAACTTACTTGAATCCATGGGAAAACATCTCACATTCGTAATCTTCACTCAACCGAATGGGAAGGGTAGATGAATTTCAAGCCAAAATAGCAGACGCCATAAATCAAATTCGTGATGCCGAACTGTCAAAAGTTAATCTTTGAGCCAAAAAATCTAATCATAAGTCTTTCAAAACCAAGACCCGAGTGGAATCAAATTGCTGACCAACTGTTTGATGTTGTCACTCCAAATTCGTAACAGGAACGCAACAGTCGCTCAAAATTTCCCAGCTCAATCGTCCAAATCTGTCATAAAAATCAAATTATGGGCACCACACAATTTTTAAACAGGCAATAAAACGAACCAAATTAAATTATTTATTGTCTTCTGTCCGCCGGACCGATGCACCGTCGCTCCGGGCTCTCGGAGGTGACGATTTCCACCGAAGGCAATCCTTCTTCATGGTTGACTAATCGATGATTCAATATCACACACATACACACACTTTGAACACTAAATTTTTATGGCACAGATCGAGGCGACTCGTCAAGCTTTAATTATTATTCCTCGATCCTCAAGCCTAGGCAATAAAGCCGAACGTTCCATTTCGGTTTAACGACTCGGTTCAGATTGATGAAGATTGATTGGAAAAATCCTCTCGAAAAAATAGTTTTCCAGATTGCTTTATTTTGATTTGATGAGTGGAATACAAGCTGTTTTGTCAACTGGGATGGTTTTGAAAAGACATAATCTCTTTCAGGTTTGAATGTTCGAGTGGTTGCGTTGTTGATGTAGATATTAAATTAAACAACCACTTGTTCTGTGTGATCCGTTATCTACCGTTTTTGGATGTTTTGACAACTTATGGCAAACTGCCATTTTGTTCACCCCACTAACTGGACAAACACTTGAACCACGATGGAAATTCCTCTAAAAATCCACCCATCCCATTCAAATCGCAGCTAAGCCACGGTTGCTTAAACTAAACGACCATCACCACCGCGCCATCGAATTACCATCAGAAAGCAATAATTCAAATTTTTCTGAGCCTGTCCATAGAGTACCCGCGACGCGACGTCCAAACCCATCTTTTTCGCCTCCCAAAGCTTCACACTGAGTGACGAGGGCGAGGAGGCGCGACACGCCGCCGGTGGTGTTGGCACGGGTGGTAATCCTTCCCACGATCACAACCACCCGGGCGGGAGAAAATCATCAGCAGAAGCAGTAGTGGCCCACCGGCAGCCAACAGCCATCGAGTTTGACAAACGTGCTCCACGGGTTTACGCCCACCTGGTTCGGGGTTCGTGCTCGTTTCCCCACGGTCGGTCGGTCGGCGGTGGTGCTTATTTCGCGCGTTCAATCTCTTTTCGCTTGTTGTGCCGCGACGCGACACGGGCCATGGACCGAAAGTGGGTGCCTCGTGTTTCACGCTTCAAGACGTATGAAATGGAATTGGAAGTAGATCCAATTGGTGTGGTTTGTCAGGTAGTCTGTCAATGGTTTTTAAAGGAAAGAAAGGCAAAAAAATGAGAGGGACCAAAGTTTTAAAATAGTAAACAAGATAAGTTCACAAGAACTTACAAATCTGATCATGACTTATAATAAGATATAGGGTGCGTATACCAATTATGGCACTACCTAAGGAAAGCTATTTATGCAAAAATAACGAGAAGACCAACGAATGTCATCAATAAGTTTAAGGACAGCTTAGTTTCCATACTTTACAGGAAAAATATAGAAACGGAGCTTAAACTACTATTAGTATTAATTACAGCGTGTGCCAATGATACGAACCCTGTACCAGTTATGGTTACATTTTCTAACTTTGGTTCCTTTTCGCAGTATTTGCATGCTTTCCTTATGGGGTTATCCATAACTGGTACACTATGGCAAAAAAGGGTGCAAGGAAGCCGAAATTTTAAGGAAAATGATTTATTTCTATCATGATTTGAGGAAAATGAGTGCGACTATTTTTTGTGAACGTGATCTGTTGTTCACAAAATTTGTCTAGTTGATTCACATCGTTAAAGGGTGAAAATAACTATAGCGAATAATTGCTACTATAGCCATAATTGGTACACTTACCCTACTTGCGCTTTAGAAGCGGATGATCTGAAAATTAAAACTTTAACTAAGAAGAAGGATCACACTTTTCAATCATCGCATTGGTCGGGCTCCATACAAAGGGGCGGCCAAAACTCTCAAAAAACGAAATTGATATTTTTAAACTTTATTTCACCTTATGAGCGATTCCAAGCAACAGCATTAAAATTAAGGAAATTTTTCAATTCATGATTTGCTGAAACTTTGCACAGTTTTTCAGTTCCATCTAAATCGCCATTTTCAATATCAAATTTTTTTTCTGAATCACGACTAACTTTCCAAAAGGGTGTATGTGAAAATGGTTCAAAAATATTCAAATATCTTCACAACAAAAACGGTTCGTTCGATTGTTGTGAATTTTTCAGCAAAGTTAGATAACTAAATGGTGATTTCTAAGAAAATATACACTGTGAAAAAAAAATCTTTTTTAACATAAAAAATATCATTTTTGTCACAAAAACTCAAATATCTCAAAACCCTATCATTTTACCAACGTAATTTTCTTAGGGAAAACAGTCCATTGTATTAGCAATCTACCATAACAATTTGGTGATGGTCAACTAATAAACAAAAATGTTGTGACATTTCAAACATTTCACTATTTTCACATTTAGTAATAAATTTTTTTCAGTGTAAATTATTTCGGCCGGAAATCGCAGTTTGATGCTGATTTTCTTGTTAATGGGCTTGCGTGAGTAAAACAAGCTGTTTTATTATGTATTATGTATATTATATGTACAGTAATATTCCGATTTTATCACGCCCATGGTTCAAAATTGACTGAGTTATAGTGGAAAACGGACGAATATAGAAGCCAACGCCCAAGTGGCGCGATACCCTAACTCTTTTTTTTCATCAAACGGCCTACAAGAAAGCGTTGAGTTGTAGACCGTTGAGAAAGCGACTATTCATGTTGTTCGTTAGATTATAATAAACAAAATCATTTATTAGTTTTAACTGACTAGTTTGGTATCGTTTGCTTGGCTGAAGAAAAAAATTACTATAAAATCATTAATATCCATAGCGGTATTATTTTTTTGCTTTTTCGTGAGCTTTGTCATGGTATGTACACAGACAAACAAACGTAACACTGACGAAATTTTCATTGACCACGCCTTTAACGATCAGCGGCTGGTGGCTAGGTATGCGGAGTGCGAGAGTAAGTCTCGGCTTCATATAAATAATTCGCTCGCACTTGTCGTTAGTGGACACAAACAGGAGTGTGTTGTGGATTGGCATCTAAGCCGAAAAGAGAGATGAGTTTGTGAAATAGGAGTATTCACGGTGCGGCTTTTGAGTCGGTTTGGCTTTCTATTCCGCAGAACCATTACCTGTTCTGTGGCTTAAATGGTTAAAGCGCCGGTCTAGCGAATACGGAGTCGTGGGTTCGAATCCCACCAGAACGCGATTTTTTTCACAAATTTCATCTCTCAATTTGTCAATTAGCAACATTTCGTGCCTTCTAATTACAAGTTTTTCCAGTATGTTTCAGACATACCAGCAAACCTGGTAATATGCCAGTAAAATGGGCAATATGTATCATTGTCGACTGACATGACTCCGTGGAATTCCTCTTATAACAAAAATAATGTATTGTAGTTTTATGATTCTTAATTAAAAGCATAACAGCTTTTGTATTTCAATGAAATTTTCACTGACAAAGTGGCCTAAGTCATAAAATTGAAAAATGAACCATTCGAAAAAAGTAAAATATTAATATTTTGAGAATGGAATATATGATTTATGTTATCCAGCATATGAAAGCTTGTTATTGGACTGTTTGGATGCACGTATGGTGCAAAATTAATATGTCACAAAACTTTTCAAATTTTCATATATTGTTCCTTGAGAATTTTGGTAATTTTTAAGTTTAAAAACGGTTCGTGTCGTCACGTGTCGCCGCAATTTCGAATAGTACATCTTAAACATCATGCTTAGGGCTGCATAAAAACGTTTAAATATTTTGCAGAAATTTGCAGTTTTTCAAATTAGAGCTATTTGAAAAAGTCATGTTTTTTCATATATTTTACGTTATTTTTCCATTTTTTAATGGCATAAAATTTATCTTCCCACATTTTTCATACGTTTTGAACAAACTTGATTGGATTTGATCGAAAGATGATCATTAAATTAAATTCAAATTGATTTTCTAACAAAAAACGCAAGAAATGTGAGGTTTACTGATTTTTACCGTTTTTGAAATTATTGAAGTTTCGTAAATTTTGAATACCCCTTTTTAGACATTCAAAATACTATATAACAGATCTAGACAACCTATAACTTCGATTAAACACATAAAAATAGTTTTGGCCGAACTTTATCTTTTTCCTTCCATTGTGCATCGGTCGGAAGTTTCCGAACACATCACCTACGCAATTTAATCCTGAATAGCTCTCAAACTAATTGTGAAACTGTTGACGTTTATCCCTGATAAATGGGCGTCGACGCGTGTACTGCATGTGAGTGAATATCCCATTATGAGGATTGTCACCACAAACACACCGGACCGTACACACCGCCGCCGCGCCGTATTGACCTCTAGCACTATGCATGCGATGCGAACCGGAGCAGTACCACAATAAACAATGACTACCTAGTGGTGGCAAAACTCGTCAAACTGTTTAGAAATTCCTGGAGTGCTTCCCGTCCCGTCCACTGAGGCATTAGCGCGCGCGTTGACCGGACCACCACGTGAAGCTGAATAATGACCGACCCGTGCTCTAAGCTCGGCTTCCTCTCAAGTGAGCCATTACTTAGAGGGGGCCTATGATGGAGCCTATGGAGGACCGAGTGTGCGTGTGTGCTCACGTACCTACTTGCATAATCGAATACGCCATGTATAGACTAGTCGAAACCCATTAATAGGACTCGGTGCCGGAAAATTTGCAACATTTAGTGCCGAAGCCGCTGGGGAAGTGCTGCCTGCCACGACGCACGGACGGGTGTAGATCGGGAGCTTCCGCGGTGCGGTGGAGCGCTGTTAAATGGGATTATGGTGCATAATGATATTGAGTGTGGAGTGCGACACAGAAGCTGCACTGTGTATTGTGTGATGCATTAATGAGTTGGAGCTGCGTTAGATAAATTAAGTTGATGGCCTTCTTCTTATTTGTGTATTATTAACCTTCAATTAAGGTTCTCTGAAACCTCGCTGAAGCCTACTTCATCGGTTCTACATTTCGAAATACTCCTTTGAGTAATCAGTCTGGAACGTCTGGAATTCCTTCGAACCCCTTCGAAAAGGGGTCTCCAGTTAGCCTAGTGTTTAAGGCTATAGATCGCCAATCCGGAGACGGCGGGTTCAATTCCTGTTCCGGTCGGGAAAATTTTCTCGACTCCCTGGGCATAGTGTATCATTGTACTTACCACAGCATGTACAAATTCATGCAATGACAGGTGAAGAAAGCCCTTCAATTAATTACTGTGGGAGTGCTCAAAGTACACTAAGTTGAAGAGAGGCAGGCCAAGTTCCAATGCGAACGTCGAGCCATAAAGAAGAAAAAAGAAGAAGAAAATCCTCTGAAACTCCCTCGGACAACCTGTAACGTTCATCATACCCTGCGAACCCTCCGAAAACGCTTTTGTAATGCCTCCGACATCAGATGAAAATTCTCTGATCTTTCCTGAAATACCTTCAAACCCCCATAGAGTTCCTTCCGAAACCACCCAATAACGCCCCTGAAACCTACATAAACGGTCTGGAACGCCTTGAAATACCTTTGACATTTAAACCGAGCAAAACGGTGAGTCGACAAGGAGACAACATAGCTCTGGTCCTCACTTCCACGGGTCAAGCGATGGCAAAGACCGCCAGCTAAGAGTCATGTGCTTAGCTGATAGTGCAGCCTGGGCACGGTTGTCCTACTGACTTCAGGTAGATTGAGGAGGTGCGTCCCGGGCGTCGGTTCACCAAAGAAGTGCAGCTCAAACAGCGTCTGTTCTGGCATCCAGCGGCTGAGTAAGAAATGCTGCATCACGCCCAGCTAGATCCAAGGTGGTAGCCTCATCTTCGTGGTCGTCCCAGTGTTGGTTGGGACGTTAAACAGAACTGGCACGATGGCCCTCCGGCGAGACAGGAGGGTTGGCGTAGGCCCAATAAGCCACCCGTAAAAATTCTCATTGCGAATAACATAGTGAAAAAAACGACAATCGGCAAAGACCCACGTGACGAAATGAGGACTAAGATTGGAAACTTGGAGCATGGAATTGCAAGTCACTTGGTTATGCAGGATGTAATAGGATACTCTACGACGAACTACATCCCCGCAACTTCGTCATCGAATGATAATGGCCAGCGATGCGTAAACTTTGCAGCCTCCTATGGTATGGTAGTTCAGAAGACCTTACTCCCCCACAAAGATATCCACAAAGCCACCTGGAGATCACCCGACCATCAAACAGAAAACCAAATCGACCACGTTCTAATCGACGGTAAATTCTTCTCGGATATAACCAATGTCCGCACATACCGCAGTGCGAATATAGATTCGGATCACTACTTAGTCGCTGTATACATACGCTCAAAACTTTCGACGGTTATTACCGTCAAAGTCAAAGTCGAACGCCGCGGATCAACATCGAGCAGATGCGTAACGTAGAAGTGACTCAAGACTACGCGCAGCAGGTAGCAGTGGCCCTACAAACGGAAGAGCAGCTTAGTGCAGCTACACTTGAAGATGGCTAAAGGCTTTCTTATAGATACGACTGTGATATGTTGATTCGGGGTAATGGCTTTCAGAATTGCCACAGACTGAAAGCCTTTGCCCCGAATCGATGGCTAGAAGGACATCCGATTCGCCATAGGTAGTACCTCGGCTGCAGCACTAGGCTTCGCGACTCCGAATCACAGAAACGACTGGTACGACGGCGAATGTGAACAGTTGAAAAACAAGAATAATGCAGCATGCTGCAACACCGTACAAGTGCGAATGAGACACGTTATAGACAGGCGCCAGTGTGTGGGTTTTTATCGCGAACCACTGAATGGTCCATGCTCAGCAAGTGATACATTCGCGATTGTAACATTTCATGAACCAACATGCTCGGGAACGCTCCCCGAAATGCTGTTCATTCTCTTGCCCGGTTCGATACGAGAGCGCAATCAAGAGAGAAGATGCTCGATGACGCTAATGAAAGCGATGCATTCGGTAAGAATATTTTATTGCCATAATTCTTTTTTTATTGTGACTACACAACCTGCAACGTCATGAATACAGTTAAATTAAATAGTATTTCACGTTTTTAAAGCGAAAACGCATTAAATACTGATGAAAATAACGATTATTCACAGTTGCCCCAAGCCAACGATGAGCGATCATCGGTAAGTGTTACACTTAGCGATGCCCGCTCATCGCCGCAGCTTGTTTATATCGGAGTATCTTCTTTGTGTTCCTTCGTGAACCATGCGACTCGACGAGAGAACATACACCGCTTGGTAATTGAAACAGAACCAACAGAAGGGAAGAAAAACTGCCGAGTGGTTCACTGATCACTTTTTCGTCCAAACACTGACAGGCGCGGAGCAGGCAGAACTCAGTCTTCCGAAGGAAGAAGCGCCAGCAGGAAGAACGAGATCAAGAAGCGATGGAAGAGCTGTACCGCGCTAAGGACACACGGAAGTGCTACGAGAAAATGAATCACTCGCGCAGAGGCTTTGTGCCACAAGCCAGCATATGCTGAAACAATCACGGGCGAGCATAAGGAGCTCGAGAGGTGGCGGCAGCATTACAATGAGCACCTCAATGGCGACGTTGCAAGTACCGAAGGTGGCGTGGTAACAGATCTAGGAGTATGTGCCCAGGACGAAAGACTTCCGGCCCCTGACCTCCAAGAGATTGAGGAGGAGATTGCCCGGTTGGAAAACAACAAAGCCGCTGCAGCAGACCAACTACCAAGCGAGCTTCTAAAATACGATGGAGAAGCACTGGTGAGACCACTACACTGGGTCATTAACAAGATTTGGGAGGAGGAAGTATTACCGGAGGAGTAGATGGAAGGTATCGTGTGTCCCATCTACAAAAAGGGCGACAAGTTGGATTGCGGGAACTACCGCGCGATCACACTACTGAGTGCTGCCTACAAGATAAAATTTGAGAAAGAATTTTATGCCGCCGTCTATCACCGATTCCAAGAGAGTTCATGGGGCAATATCAAGCTGGATTTATGGGTGAACGCGCTACAACGGACCAGATGTTCGCCATCCGCCAGGTGTTGCAGAAATGCCGCGAATACAACGTGCCCACACATCACTCGTTCATCGATTTCAAATCGGCGTATGATACAATCGATCGAGAACAGCTATGGCAGATTATGCACGAATACGGATTCTCGGATGAACTGATACGATTGATCAAGGCGACGATGGATCGAGTGATGTGCGTAGTTCGAGTATCAGGGACACTCTCGAGTCCCTTCGAATCTCGCAGTGGGTTACGGCAAGGTGATGGTCTTTCGTGCTTGCTGTACAACATTGCATTAGAAGGTAATAAGGAGAGCGGGGATAAACACCAGTGGGACGACTTTTACGAAGTCCGTTCAGCTGCTTGGTTTCGCTGATGATATTGATATTCGTAAATTTGAGACGAAGGGCTCTAGGGAGGAATTACCGTGCCCGCCACCCCGAATTTCTATCGACGGCTATGAAATCGAGGCGGTTAAAGAACTCGTGTACTTAGGCTCACTGGTGACCGCCGACAACGACACCAGCAGAGAAATTTCAGAGACGCATTGTGGCAGGAAATCGAGCTTACTTTGGACTCCGCAGAACTCTGTGATCAAACATAGAGCACCATTACACGAAGTTAACTGCCTACAAAACCCTGATTAGACCGGTAGTCCTCTATGGGCACGAAGCATGGACTCTACGTGCACAGGACCAACGCGCCCTTGGAGTTTTCGAACGAAAGGTGCTGCGTACCAACTACGACGGAGTGCAGATGGAAGTCAGGACTTGGAAAAGGCGTCCACACCGCGAAAATTGGGAGGCTACGGTGGGCCGACATCAGGATGTCGGATAGCAACCCGACTAAAATGGTTCTCGAGAGCCATCCAACCGGTACAAGAAGACGGAACTGGAGACGCACTGCCATGGAGTCGAATGGAGACGACTCCTATGTACAGCAGAGGACACTCAGGCTTTAGTTTGACCGGTAAGGTAAATAACTATGTAGTTTTATAATTAGTTGAAAGTTATTTATATTTAGTGTATGTCGTCATGTTGCAAGTTACGCCGCTGTTACAAGTAATTCCGTTTGACGGTATACAAATAAATACGTCAAAAATCCTCAAAGAAAAACTGTATGAGTCATATTGTTTCAAGCACCGAACATGCTATTTTTAACAAACATCAATTTAGTAGCAATCAGTCAATTAAATCTAACCCAAAGCCAATCATCAAGTCAGCTTTTCGCCGAAACACGCGGTGTGGTGAACGCCCACACACCCCCATGTCAAGCGTCCTGCTTTTGGATTCGCCCACTCAGAAACAACCGAAAATAAAAATTGGGCTAAACCAATCCCCCAATCACACTGCTGCTACCATATTGTGTGTCTAACAGGTGATTCAGGAAATCGCTGCCTAAATTAATCCAATTCATTGAATAAGCCACTTGGAGCTGCTGTTTCTGTTTTGATTTCGTACTCCACTCCACTCCAGTGCCCCCGCCAAGCTGCTCACTTGAACTAAACCACCAGCTCAGCTGTTGTGTGGCTCGTGTGGCACACACAGCGAAGCAATAAAAAATAGCCGATCAGCAGCAAAATTGCCAATAAAACTTTTCGCCAAACAACCGCCAGTCAGCCACCACCGCACCAGCCAGCCGGAGCCAACCTGGCCGGATCGTCATCATCGTCGTCATCGTAAACGTCGTCGCGCATTATAGACACATGCAGTGTGTGCTTGCGCGTGTGTTTACGATCGCTCACCGCAGCACACCAGCACCACCGCAGCACCGCACCAGCTAGCGAGGTTCGTTGCTTGCTCGGTTGGTTTGGATGATGGGGTGAATTGATTCGATTCATTATAAATTCGCATCTCCTGAGGAGACGAGCGCAGCACGATCTCGCACCTTTTGGTCGTTGGAGCACTGCTCGTTTGCGTATTGTTTTTATAGTGTGTAATTTTTTTTTCTGTTTGCTTCTTTGGTAGGGTCCTTCATGAATAAATTAATCCGATTGTCGTTGCAAAACGGTTATATTGCCATCCGTGATCGCTAAATTGATCATTTCATACTGGCACTGAACGTTGTGGTGCATAGTTTCGTTTTCTTGTTTGATTGATAACCTATGTGTAGGAAATATTGATCACTAGAAAGTGTACCTAGAAAACTGTGGAACCCCTAGAAAATATAGATCGAATAGATAAGTCAATGTCTAATGTTAGAAAGTAGGGTACGTAACTACACAAAAAATAAGATTATAGGTCTATCAAATGATTTGCACTACATGCTAATGTAATTTCGCTGACTTATTTTACAATTTATGGTACATACGCTGCGTTCAAACTACTTCGAAATTCCACCGATAATACGCAACATTAAATTGCATGAACCTTAACGTTTCGTTCGACTGTTAGTTTGGAATGGTTACAGAAGTATTGCTTCGATTTCTGATTTCAATTCACTTTTTGCACTTCTTGTACGACTAATTAATATATTTTTAAATTCGAAGATTGTTGGACCATTGATTAGTTTTATTCCAAAACAAACAATGTCCTAAAAATAGCAATCAAATTTCTCAGACTCACACAGGCAATACAAGTATCCTAATTATATTGAACAATGTGTACACTGGGTGTTTATGCGACAAACATCGGGGTGATTTTTTTTAACAATCTCTACTACTAAATGTATTACATGTAAGTAATCAGCTTCTGTCACGACGCGTCTTCTCCCAGTCAGGTGAAATGGAATTTATAAACCCCAAGACCTTCCCAGGTTCTGCAGACCAGGTCTCACTGGGTTACAAACATCCAGTATATCCCTTTCGTGACGGAGCTCAAAAAAGTGAAATTTCTATACAAATTGCTCTAATTTGGCTCTCCAGAACTCTTAGACTTTTTAATATATCAACACTTTTTCTTCAGCATTTGCTAGAACGACTCCTTGTCTTTCGATTCCTAACTTTGTCCACCTAGATAAATCGAAAATTAAAAATTTGCGACAGATAAAACTTTTTCATGTTTTACGATTTTTGCTCACTTTTTGTTTAACTTGTTGTGGTAAATTTCACACACAACATAAACAAAAGTTTGTTTGCACACATGCAAGTAGAGGTAATGGCTCAATCATCAAAATAATTTACAACAGGTAAACCAAAGACTAAACAGCTGAAAAAATTTCACAAAACTGTTATTGCTCAACAGCACAATTGTGCTGGTTCGTCACGAAAGGGATATAGAAATTATTACCTGTGTGTGTAAACTACAGATATCACTTTAAATCTGGCCAATATTTTTCGTGATACCTGCTCAGGCAGTATCCAGGGACAATTGCCACTTTTGACGGGTTGATGCTAAGGCCCTCCAATACACCATGCATGTGTATAGTTTAGAGCCCTTTGCAAACCGTTTCGTCATACTTTTTTCTCACTATAATAACTACATCTGCAATTCCAACAACTTCGAAACATCTTTCTTTCCTTCAAGCTTTGAACGTTTACAATTAGGTAAACATTTCGAAAAAATAATATCGAATGCACTGTTCTAAAGGAAATTTGAACACCATTGTTGGATATTTGAAGATTCGGATAAGATACTACTGGCAAAGGAATTTTAAAAATCGGTTGAGCCATCGAAGAGATATAGCCAATTGAAAATTTAATTGCAACTATTCATTGTGCCGGGAGCGCTAGGGATGTTCAATATATTTATTTTGATGGAATTACGATATGCATCCAGCAATCTTATACTATATTCAAGTGAACTACGCAGATTTACATATTATGTTTACTGACACATGTTGAACGTTCACAATCAAATGAGCATGTCGAATAAAATTTGTAGAGATTGTACTGTTCTTAAGGAAACAATTTCTATTAAATTTTCTGAAACTTAAGATACGGACAAGAGATTGGAAAAAGAATTTTGAAAATCGATTGAGTCATCGCTGAGATATAGCCAATTCAGTTGGATTCAGTTATCTTATACCATATTTATTTGAATCACTAAAATTTGTGATGTTTACTGAAATATTTTAAACGTTTACAACCAAATCAACACGTCGAAAAAAAATTGTATCTGTTGCACTTTTCTATAGAAAATTTTAACATTCCTAGAATGATTTCTGTTTAACTATCTGAAACTTTAGGATTCGGACAAGAAATTGATAAAAAAAAATGAAAATCGGTTGAGCCATCGCAGAGATATAGCCATTTGAAGATTTAGTTACAACAAATTTTCGTTAGTGTTAATATTGATGATCAACTTTCGAGCCCGAACAAGCCGACAGACAATAGTGATATCAAATTTCGCAAAATTTTTCATAAAATTCTTCCCAGGTATTTTACCACAAGTTTTTTTTTATTCTTCAACCACTTAACCTTATTTACAGCTCTCTTGTCCAATTGGACACTGCGTGAGCGATTCCAATTGGCAACCTGCAATTATACTTCGTACAGCGCCTAAATATATTCTATTCTAATTCTACTATATCGAACTGGTTGCCTTTGCGCTGCTGTCAATTTCTACCCTGTCCATGGTAGCATGATGAGCACGAGGATGTTGATGTGTGCCTCTTGATTCTTTCCAGTTCGATTGGGGCTCCATTATGATTTGCCGTTAGCCGATATCCAGGTTTCTGGGTGCGTTAGAGCATATGCTCAGAAGAGGGTCAGGTGTCGCCTCTCTCGGGGGAAGAGCAACCGACGAAAATTTGCAAGTGCCGGGGCTGGGATCGAAACCATGACTATCCACTTATAAAGCGAACGTGTAGCCACTACGGCACGGGCCCCGGCTTTATCACAAGTTCTCTCAGGATTTCACTCGGGTTTTCTTCTGGACTTCTGCAGGAGTTCCTACAGGCATTTTCCCAGAAGTTTTGTCAGAATTGCTTCAGGACTTCCAAGCAGGATTTCTCTCAGAGTTCTTTCTAAAACTTTTCTTAGAAATTCCCGGGATTTTCCCAAAAGTTTCTTCCTATGGATCTCTCGGGGTTTTGCCACATTTTTACCCCATGACTTTCTTGCAAATTTAAGAGGATGTCTGTTGTGACCTCTACTAAAATTCCTCATGAGATTTTCCCTGCGAAACGCTGAGATGAACTCAGGCCAAACATGTCTAAAGGTCCAATCTGCAGAAGAGAGGCTCTCTTTGGATTCCCTCTCTTTCGTTAATATTTCAGCTGTTTATTTTAATTATGATTGTCTCCTTGCATAGAACGATGGTCAAAACAATCGTCTTTTGATTTGTACTGCAAAAGTAGTTGAAAATTGTATCATTTCATTGCAATAATTGAAAGAGAAAGTGAACAAAGAGAGCCTCTCAAATGCAGATAGGACATATTGAAATGTTTGGCCTGAATTATGGGAAGAGAACTGAGTGAAATTCTTCAGCAGACGTTTCCGAATGAGTCAAAGTGGAATCCTGATTGCAAGTCTACATTGAATCCGGAACATATTCTGAGAGAAATTTAGAGAAAAAATCGCAATACTTAGAGCTGAGGTAATTCTTCGAGAATTTTGGGATGAATTGTGGGATTCCTAAAAGAAATCTCAGAAGGAAATCTCACAGAAGAAATTCTGAGAAATATTCCGAACTGCTTAAAGAAATACAGGAAAAGTTTCGGATGGAATCAACGAATACTACCCCTGGACAATATGTAGGAATCTTATAAAAAATCAAAATAGAAATTCAAAGAGAAATAGAATCACTGTACAATCCCTGTCAGAGTGTCAGGTTTCCTACTGAATATTGTTAGCACATTATTTTTCTTCCGACATACGCACTACGTTACCAGCACAATGGAATATGTCGTATTTTATACATTTCACAACACTTCATGTTTTTATCTACCATTTATGCTTATTTGTCGACGCCACTGATGATCTTTTTTCGAAGCGAACTTTTGAAAAATACGTAAACAGGTAGTTACGCAGATGTAACTGAAATAAACGCTGAAGTTATTATCATAAAAGCCGAAGTTAGAACATTAAAGGTATAATTTGATGTTTGGAAGATGATTTGTTACGGTTTACGGGCAAAATTGTTGACATTACTGTAAAAATATATGGTGCCCTAGGTGCACACAGTGAAAGTATGATTAATAACAAGACATCCACTCCTAATAAAAAATATACTTCTTGAAACAAATAAATAGGGCCTATTTTGTAAGGAATGAATACATAAATGTAAACAGCGAAGCAATCCTACTTAAGCTGAAATGGGAGCTAGTCTAGGTGCATTTTTGACTTCAAGAGCACCGATCTCGTCATTCAAAAAAAGGTGAAAATGCTACTCGATGTTTATCACGAGTAAGAAAGCAATGAGTTGCGATATCAGCTTTGTGTGTTGTTTAGATGACGAGATTCGTGCTTTCGTATATGCAGGGCAACCATTGTGACGACCATCTTTGGATTCACTCATATATTGTGCCCTTAAATCTTTTCTCTGACGGATGCTAAATTTTAAAACTTGTACAATAATGAACTCTACTTTACCATTCAATGTCTCCGAATAACGGACAATGAGGAAGATTACAAGTGAAATACGCGTATCTCTTAAGGAGAAACTTCAGAGAATACAAACATGGCTGCCGCAATGGCCGTCTTGGTCCCCTACTCACGTTTTCAAGAGCACCAATCTTGAAAATTCGTAAACAAATGCTCTCGATTTGGAAAAGCTGCCTTTTTTGCATGTGAGCAAAGCCAGGATAAACAAGTGCGGCTTGATTCGATGCGTCGTTCGTCAGATTTGTGCCTCTAAAGTTTGTATGCAAAATTGCTATGGGTTTCCTTGATGTTTCACCTTAAAAGAAGAGGGCAGAATTAAAACGTACGAAACTGATTGCACTCTTCCGAAGATTTTCTATGTTATGTTATGTGGCCTGCGTGACCACATGTCGTTAGCGGCGTCAGACGTTTGGGCATATCACCGGAAAAAATTGACATTGACATTGGTACCGTAAACCGGGGTCAAATTGATCAGCGGGGTGAAATTGATCAATCAGGGACTACATTGTAATTCCATTCTAGCAACTTCTATACGTCGTTATAATCATAAAGTTCTTATGTCATTCATTACATGGATGTCTAGAGAAGAGTGTGCACTTACCAGTTCTTAGAAAAAGTTAGTCTTACATTAGGTTTTTCAATGTGTTTATTACTTAGATGAAACCGTTGGTACTAAACAATCAATTGCCACTAGTATTATCTGTGATCTTTCTGTGTTAACATTTTTATGGAACTTTTATTATGATGTTATGTACCTATTATAGACAAGAAACAGTTATTAAACTATTGTATTTAGTTTAAAAAGTAGTTTAAAGTTGCTGGACTCGCTTATTTCATAGGAAATTGCCTACCTTCAGGCATTTAAGAGTCAATTTCAAAAGTCGATTTAGCTTTTTAACAGCCAAAATTACAAGTTGTAAGAGTTTTGAAACGTTATTCGTGTTCAGAAGGTCAAAATTAAGTGGATAAGGCAATTTAGAATTTTAACTGATTTTTAATTGTATGCCGATCAATTTCACCCCAAAATGGTATTTTAATTTTTTTAGGGTTTAAAGTTATTTAACTTTATGTTAAAATTAGTTGAACCAAAATTGTGTCACGCAGTTTCATAGAGGTCCACCCAGTACTGATTTTTCATAAATTATTTTGACAACATTTGGATTCGTACTCACGTTATCAGCAAAAGGTGTATTAAAGTGATCAATTTGACCCCGGTTTACGGTATTTCGTTAATGAACCAGGAATTTGTTATGGGATTTGGGCAAAGGTACATGACAAAATTTAGTCTAGAAGCAGATCTAATGAACACTACAAATTTTCTGTTGTCAC
This sequence comes from Aedes albopictus, assembly GCF_035046485.1. NCBI lineage: Eukaryota > Metazoa > Arthropoda > Insecta > Diptera > Culicidae > Aedes > Aedes albopictus. Next base: position 54,213,302 of record NC_085137.1, on the reverse strand, counting down.
TTGAACTAGGGTACGAGTGCCATAAGTAATCTCACGCTCCCAAATTCATCCTCTTCGAAAACAAGCGATTATGGCACCGATTAATTCCGTTCTTTTTGTTTTCATGCGTACTCACTTCTAACAAAAAAATAATAAACAAAACAAACATCGCTTCAATCCTTTGTTTTTCGTAGGATGAAAATGGGAGCCACATGCTTAATAGGGGAAGCAATACCCTATATACATTGTGCACACTAGTCTGATCAAAGAAGATCAGGTATTGCCTGTGCAATCGTTAAAATTTTTAAAGATAAAGAGTAGGTTTTTTCAATAGTAGGCATTTTCTAAGGACCTGTTTATTTGTCCTCATATCCCAATAGACAAATCATTTAATTTACTCAGAAGATTGTAAATAATGGGAGCAAGTAGTGTTCCGTAATAATATAAATGAACCGAAAAAAAAAACATGTAGATAACGAGAGCATGTCATTATCTTCCACTGCGTCTCCAGTTTAATCAGTTTTAAGATAAAATCTTCGTTTCCGACCTACCTGTTATCTGCTCGTTAGCAATTCAATCAGCCTGTCTGACTGAGAGTCGCTCGAAGACGTCGGTCGTTTCGTTGTCGCCTTGTGGAACGCAAGGCTTCTCGCGTCGTTGTTTACTTATTGTCACTGCTGCTGCTATTTATCTACATTCGCCCTGTGTGTTTTAGTCCACATAAGGCTCGCTCGGCACCCCACTTGCCACACTCGGAGCGCAACGAAGTTCAATTACCACGGTAAATTGCTGCACTGCTGTTGTTAATGCTGCACACTACTAATGCGACACCCTGCTTCCACTCTGATTTCAACCCCGTTTTGGCACGTAATCCGATAATTGTAATCCAAATTGGGAATGGTTTAATCTCAATTTTCTGCTGACTGATCCTTTATTTTATTGCCCGTTTTTTTTTTTCAGTGACCGGTTTCACTTAATTTTCTCTAGCTGCCTTTCTTCATCCAGGGGACACTTTTTGTTTTATGCTTATTTGTTTTAAATTTATCACTGCACTGTGCTGTTTTCCCAGCGAAACTGTGGTGCGTTTTTATGAACTTGTTTCACTCAGGTCTCATTTAACCTTTAATCCTTTCCAACTCGATTAACCACACTCCGACGGGGAGCCCGCTTTCGTAGTTAGCTTGCTGCTATGCTCGGAACGATGACCACAAAATTCGATAAAATTTTATTGCGGTTGAGCCGTTTCGTTGTTTATTTTTTGGTCACTTTTGGAGAGCACTAAAACTTTTGGCACTTTTCGTTTTGTACCCTTGTGGTTCGCTCCACACTACACTTTAGTGCAAGGCTCTTCGGCGCCGCACCTTGCGCACTTCCCTAACCTCGATTCATGCGCTGCTGATGCTGCTCCTTCTGCTGCAAACCACTCCGCAAATCGGCGTAATCTTCGATAAACTCTTTTTTCGCAAACAAAAAAGCCTCTTAAACCACAGCCTCCATCTTGACTTTCCCACCAGCCGTGGATCTGTTCACAACCACTTGTTCCATCCCCCTTTCGGTAGGAGTACTCGATCACACTCTTCACGGGCACTTCAAGCGAAATCGCATCGCTTCCGAAATCTTCGCCAAACACCACATCTTTTCCCGCTTGTAAAAACGCGCTTCAACCATCCGCCAATGCTGCTTCAAGGATCTCCAAACTAGCGGGGCTTCGCTTCTTCTCTTCGATTCACATTGCGAGTGCATCCATTCGAAAGGATCACTCGACACACAGGCACTATCTATCCGGGACTTGCGCACCAGGGTTCTTCGAACATCGGACACGGACCGACACAGGTGCGTCGTTCATGCACGATCAACTCTCTCAGACTGAAACGGCCGCCTTGCGGTGCAGATTGTACAACAAGTTCATCGAAAAGTGTGAGCTTTCGCGCTCTCTCTCTCTCTCACAGTTCCTCGGCTCGGCACTTGTTCTCTTCGCGCGCTGCGCTTTGTCGGTGTGTGTAGGTGTGTGGCGCACCACCGGCCATATTGGAACGGACTGTGCGGTGGAAAAGCTCGCTCCGCGTTGTGGTCGTCGTGGGTTGCGTTGAGGTGTCGCACCATCACACCACTATCGACAATCGCTTATGACCCTAAACAAACTTCCAACCCGATCAGTCGGTCGGCTCGAGTGGTAAGGAGTTCTCATGCTATGGTGCTGGACGGATCACTTGTGCACTTGGGACTACAAATAGTGTAATGTCTCAACTGAGACAGAGTTTGCATTGAAGCTAAGTGCTCTGTGAGCACTTCGACAGTTATTATTTGACAGCTTCCATTACCAATCATTATTTCGAATTTATATATCGTGTGGTAGACACGAAGAGTTTCTTTGTCAATATTCCACAACGGTATTTATATCAATGTTTGGCAATGAACAGTAGGGTGGCCCACACTTATATGAAAAACAAAAATTTTGAAAAATGCCAAGTCTTACCTCCTAAATCAGTTGTTTTGGACTCCCAGAAGCTACGTTCAAAATTTGAGCAAAATCGGTTGAGCCTAAGGGGGCGCTCAAAACGCTTGAAGTTTGTATGGGAAAACTAGGCCAAATGTATGCAGAAATTTTAAGTTATCGAATTTTGCCGCTAGGTGGTGCTGTAAGCGTTCAATAATCAAACCCTTTGGTATTATTGTAGGTGACTATATGCCAAACAACTTTGTCGAAGACCGCAAAGTGATCCAACGTCTGTGAAAAAAGTTATACCCTAGGCAAAGTGAGGCAAATTATTAAGATTTCATTATTGATATTATTCCTTTACATGTATTGAAAAAACAACAATAAAGTTTATCCTCACTTTTCCTAGGGTATAACTTTTTTCACAGACGTTGAATCACTTTGCGGTCTTCGACAAAGTTGTTTGGCATATAGTCACCTACAAAAATACCAAAGGGTTTGATTATTGAACGCTTACAGCGCCACCTAGCGGCAAAATTCGAAAACATAAAATTTCTGCATACATTTGGCCAAGTTTTCCCATACAAACTTCAAGCGTTTTGAGCGCCCCCTTGGGCTCAACCGATTTTGCTCAAATTTTGAACGTAGCTTCTGGGAGTCCAAAACAACTGATTAAGGAGGCAAGACTTGGTATTTTTCAAAATTTTTGTTTTTCATATAAGTATGGGCCACCTTAATGAACAGTCTACGACCTAGTAACTAGGCATTTTTGCTGTCAATGTCAATCAAATAATATTGAAGTTTTATTGGAGGTTACAGCGTTTTTTCTTGAATATACATAATTGCATTTTTAATAAGAGAATTTTATGTTTTTCCGGTTCATTTTCTATAAAGTATGGAACGTTTTCAATTATTTATGGGAAACATTGTACATTTCCATGGAGCATATGATCATTCTTTATGGAGCGCTTTCTGATTTTCTATGGAGAATTTCTAATTGTTTATGGGTGCATTAAATAGGCTACCATTTCAAAAAGTCTTCCAACAGCATATTTTGTATTATTTTTTCATTTGATCAACTCAGACAAGCAGATTTTTTACTTTTTTTTATCATGGAAAACTACACAGTTTCGACTACATTTTCCACTTCATGGGTTTCTCTAACATTTGTCAAATAATTCTTGAAAAAATACTAAGGATCCTGTCATACATTTGTGTTAACTATTCCAGCAGTTTAGATTTTTGACTATTCGGAATGCCGTACGAGATTTCATGAAGAGCTTCTCCAAAATGGCCCTAGTACGCTCCCGGCTGCCTTTGCTTAATTGACATATACATCAATTGAAACTGGCCATGAAAAGAGATATTTCCGTACGTAAATTAAGACAGCATTTTTAATAAGGAAACTAAGTTAGCGAGAGCTGGATCTGCTCTTCAGGGTTTGGAATAGGGCCAATGAGGCTTCAAGAAAGTGTCATGGAAGCCGACGAGAAGGGAGTTTCAGGTAACTTTAGAAGAGTTTCTATTGAACCTTTTTTACTCCCACAAACGCTATTGAAACGAAAAACGCCTAAAACTCCCTGAAACGCTCGAGAAATCCCAAAAAACGCCCCTAAGAATCCCATGAAAACCAGTCAAAGCTTCTTAAATTGCCCATAACACCCACTGGGCCCCTGACCCTTCCCATGAAGGCTCCTAAAATGTCTCTTAAACCTCATAAAATCCCCTGAACCGCCGTAAAAGACCCTAAACCTTACCAAATGTCCTAAGACTCGCTAAAATCTCCAGAACCCCGTAAACCCCACCGACATTCATGGAGCCCCTTGAAACTCATACAGAAAAGTTTTAGTTAGAAGGCACAGATTGTTGCTAACTGACAAATTGAGAGACGAATTCGTGAAAAAAAAACGATTTCTGGTGGGATTCGAACCCACGACTCCATATTCGCAAGACCGGCGCTTTAACCAACCAAGCCACAGAACAGGTAATGATTCTGCGCAATAGAAAGCCAACCTGAACCCAAGCCCACACTATGAACATTTCTTTTTTCACGAACCATCTCTCTTTCGGCTTAGATGCCAACCCACAACACACCCGAGTTTCTGTCCATTTGTTTAACAAATTGATCTCTCAATTTATCAATTAGCAACATTCTGTGCCTTATAACTACAAGTTTTTCTGTATGTTACCAGCAAAGGGCAACATTAATCAGTGCCCCTGAAACTCCTTTAAACGCCGCTGAAAGCTACCTACCACTTAAAACACCCTGAAACTTCTTATTATGCCTTTAAATCCCTTCTGAAACCGTTTGGAACGCCCCTTTAGCTTTCTAATACTATTATTATTATAGAGTTTTGGCACTTCTTAGCAGAAATTACTGGAAACTTTCACTTTCACATCAGTTGTGATGATTCAGGAACCGCCTAACTGTACTACAGTTTCAGGATGCTGTTCAGGTCCTTCTTCAATTCCAGCTCGTCTAGGGACCTCAGGCGAGATTTAGGGACAACTCCCGTTGCCGAGAGGACAACCGGAACTATACGGACATCCTCCAGGACATCTGCTTCAACTCCTCTGCTAGGTCGTGCTACTTGGTTATCTTGCCGGAGAACGTTGATTGGACATTATGGTCTTATGATACAGCGATGTCGATAAGGGCTACCCGCTTCATCCTTTTGTCGTAAGCCACAATGTCGGGCCTGTTGGTACGAATGAGGACGTCCGTAATGATCTCACGGTCCCAGTACAGCTTTATGCAACTATTTTCCAGAACCGGGTCCGGCTGGTATTTGTAGTAGGATACAAATCTGTCGACCAAGTTGTGCTTTAAAACAAGCTGTTGGTGCACAATCTTGGCAACTTCGTTGCGAAGATCGAAGTTGGCTGATCCAGCTAACACTGAACAGCCTGCAAAAACATGTTCGATCGTTTCCCCTACATAATGGCACTTTCTAACATCGGTCCTCCACGTCTTCGTGTAATATGTACCGCCGATAGTTCTTCGTCGCAATTACGCGGTCCTGGATGGTTACCATGAAACCTAATATTTCCGAGAAGAGGTCACCCCGCACCAGCCACGTGTTCAACGCCGCCTTATCGATGTGCTCGAGCTCCAGTTGATCGGGGTGTGTCCCATGCAACTCCTTCTGCTTCCACGCTACGATCATCTTTTTTTTTGATCTTGATGCCGCAGTTCAGCTGGTATTCCTCCTGGGCTAGATGTAGGGCGCTGTAACCGTGCACTATGGGCCAGAAATGAAAATTTCGCGACAAAAGTCAAAAAAGTTGTATTTCTAAGATCAATCAATTTTCATATTTGTATGATTGTTTGGGCTATGTTTGATTATATATCGACTGATTTTTTCGATTTGTAAAACAATTTGATCGTTTTTTGTATGGAGAAGCTTCTTGTAAACGAAAATTCTCGATTTTAACCAATATTAAGAAAAATGTTATTTGTGGTGAAAAATGCGCCCAACAAATATAACGCATACATTTCCTTAAAGTAAATTTAGTATATTTTGCAAATTTGTTGTACAAATTGCGATGTTTTCAAGTTTAAAAATAAATTTTACAATATTGACTCAAATTTTACGGTATATTTGCAAATGTGTTCGAAAAGTAAGACTATTCGACCGTATTCGACATGCAACCGGTCTAGGATGCTAGTTTAGACACTTCTTTTTCGAATGCTTCCGGACTTTTTTGCGGGAATTTGCGGGAAACTAAGTTAGAGTGATTTTAGTGCTTGCTTTAATTTTACAATATTTTACGCTGTGCTTCAATAATCATCCACTTTTGCCATTATGACACAATGACTTTATGGCTTGCGAAACAATATACATAGCAACAAACAACTCTCATTCTGGAAGGTATTGTTTCAGATATAAATGTGTTTATAAGCTTTTAAATCAAGACCACACACTTACTCAATGTGCAAAGTTTCGGTATATCAATCCGTGATATCAATTAGAATTTTGAATGTACAGATGGATACATTAATAATGAAATTAGGAACAAATCCACAGCTCAAGTGAGATTTTAACTCACGACCCTTATATGCTACACAGGTGGTTTACCGACTTAGCTACCGAGCCAATCAATGACACGGCATTTTAAATATTACAAGGAAAATCAAATATTTCGATTTATCGCAAATAAATCCATCCCACTTGTACATCTGTACGAAGAAAGAACGTAATTTATTTATTGTTCAAATATCGGCTCCGAGTCATTTGGCCGAACGCCATTTGGCTGAATGCCGTTTGGCTGAAGAAGAAACGATCGTGCCACTGTTCTCCACGTCAGTATAACTCAAAAGAAACGCCTATGATTAAAAGGAGGAAAAATCTCTGAAAAAATATTGACAGTTTCAACGCCAACTAATCCCTGAATTGTAAAACTAGAAGGAATAGTCAATGATTAGAGGAAGGAAGAAGGAAAAATTATTGATGATCAATTTGGCAGCTAAAATGTGAAAAGGGGTCTCTGAATTATTTTAAACATAATTCGGCCAAGCGGCATTCGGTCAAATGAAGGACATCTGAAACACGTGAGCAGCGAATTCTTTCTCCAAAAAAATATCCATATATACATAAATTGAGCTAATTAAACATCATAATTGACCACACGAATTGATGTACCGAAACTTTGCATTGTGACTAAGTGTGTGGTTTGATTTAAGCGCCTACAATCACAGTCTTACCTGAAACGACACCTTCCAGAATAATATTATTTTTTTTTTGCTATGTATATTGTTCCGCAAGCCATAAAGAGATTGCGTCGTAATGGCAAAAGTGGATCTTACACAGATCGAAAGAAGAGTGTAAAATTCTGTGACATATGATGCACAAAATTGGAGCGTGGGATATCGCAGAAGTTTACATGACATATCATGTAAAGTTCATGAAATATCATGTAAACTTCCATTATATGTCATGTAATTCAGCATGACTCTGAGAGTTTACATGACATATAACACAAATATACATGATATATCATGTAAACCATCATAACACTAAGTTTACATGACTAAAATGAAGTTTACATGACGTGTAAACCTCATTATTTTTATCTGTGTAGAGTGGATGATGGTTATTGAAGCACAGCGTAAAACATAGTTTTGTAAAACTAACACATGCACTAAATCACTCTATCTTGGTTTCCCGCAAATTCCCGCATAAAAGTCCGGTAGCATCCAGTTGAGAAGAGTCTCAGTTGCATGTCGAATACGGTCGAATACTACTACTTTTTGAACAAATTGGCAAATAAACCGTAGAATTTGAGTATCATGTAAAGTTTTAATTTAAACTTAAAGACATCGCAATTTGTGCATCGAATATGCAAAATATACTAATTTTACTGTTAGGAATTGTAGGGGTTATATTTGTTGGGCACATTCTCACCAAAAATGACATTTCTCTTAATATTGATTAAAATCGAAAATTTTCGCATATGACAAGTTTCTCCATGCAAAAAACGATACAATTTTGTTACAAAAAAAAAAAGATCGGTCGGTATGATCGCAGTAGGCTACGCGCGCGGGCGGTTGAGTTTTTGGTTTGCTGTCACGTTTTTTCACTCCTGTTCGGTTTAAGATTCGGCCGAATAAATGGCGTTTAACCATTCGAATTGCTAAGTGCTACGCCATCCGTGGATATTATTCGTTTTTAAAATTATGCATTGCGAGTGGATTCAAACAGTGGAACTAATTTAAAATTGTGCGTTTTGGAGTAACCATTAGAGTGGGACACCGAAAGACATTTTACTCCTGTACACTTTTTGAGTTCCTTTTTGGTCCCATATCAACTGTGCAAAATTTCAGCTCGATCGGAGAAACTATATTTTAGCGCCAGCCATTTTAATTTTTCATACGATTTACTATGGGGAAAATAACTTTTTCAAAGAAAAATCGCCACAGGTTGCCCCTTAACCCCTAAAAATAAATCGATGAATGATTTCTGTTGGAGATTTTACGAGGAACCAACCCTCCGAAGACCGCAAAGCGTTCTAAGGCATGTGGAAAAAGTTATTAACTGAAAACCAAATGGCATGCCAATGCTGTTTAACATGTAAGGAATAACAATAAATAATAAAATCTCGTCATTTTGTCGATCGGGTGAGGCTTAATAACTTTTTCCACGAACGTCGCATCGGTTTGCGGTCTTCGGAGGTCTGATTCCTCGTGAAGTTTCCTACAGAAATCATTCATCGACTTATTTTTTGGGATCTAGGGGTGACTCCTAGCGATTTTTCTTTGCAGATGTAAAATTTCCCCATAGTAAATCGTATGAAAAACTAAGAATGGCGGGCGCTAAAATATAGTTTTTCCGATCGATCTGAAATTTTGCACAGTTGATATGGGACCGAAGAGGAACTCAAAAAGTATACAGGAGTTAGAGTTTTTCCATTTTTTGTATTTTCCCATACAAACCGTGTACCAGGCTAGTAACCATCCATCGCGAGTGTGACGATATTGAATGCATGAAACGCGAGCCGGTCCCTGTCAGCATGCAAATCGACGACGATGAAAAAATCATATTAATTAGCTGTTAATGAACTGGATTTCAACTCCAATCTTTGGATGATGTGCGGCTTTGTGACGAAGCAGGAAAATACAGTGTGGAGAAAATACGTTGGGCAAACAAACTGTTCGATTGTTTTTTTAACTGTGCGGATAGATCTGGGGAAAAGTCCGGAAGTCATGACTTTGCTGATTGGACCGTACAAATCATGGTTGACGGAAAACTGCATTACCTTCAAGACTTTTATCAGTAAAACCGGTGAGATCTTTCCTATTTAATTGAGTTTATCAGCTTGAAGATTCATAATCGTTAAACAAATTTATATTTTCATATTTTTAAGATGGGCCATCATTGAGAGGTCATGGGATCATAATGTTTAAGTTTATTTTCAGAGAGCGAGTAAAGGCGCTTAAGCCTAGGCATAAGGGCCAGGACATGGAGTAAATACCTGTGTTCCATCCCCGGAAGGACCAAGGACCAAGAGGTGACATTAACTTTCTTAGCATCGTCACCCCACCGATTCTTACCATATTTTAATTTTGCTTTTACATAAACTGAGCGGTTGGTACGAGATGTCCCCACTCATTGTCTTTATTGTTGAATTTAAAACGCTGCACAGTAGGCCTGGCCGCTTTAATGATTGTAATGCATCTCCGATGCACTGCAATCCTTAATAATGACAAGAAGGATGATGGAACTAGTCGATTCCATTATTCTCCAGGATTCTTTCAATGAATGGCTGTGTATGTGTAGACTAGACTAGACTAGACTAGACTAAAAAAAAAAAAGATCGGTCGGTATACAATCAACCATAGCCCAAACAATCATGCATATGAAAATTGATTGATCTCAGAAAAAAAAACAAACTTTTTGAATTTTGTCGCGAAATTTTGATTTCTGGCCCATAGTGCCGTGGTCAGCTGGATCTGGGAGACACATAGTGCCTGGATAATGGTGACACCTCTTTCTCCTACTGCTCGTGGCGACTCTCTCGATGGACGACTTTGACCCCACTCGTACTTCTCGTTTTAACGCCTCGAGGTCAGTCTTGGTCCACTTTACCACCCCAAAGCTGTAGGTTAACAGGGGCACAGTAAACGTGTTGATCGCCTTCACCTTGTTGTCGTCTGATAGAAAGCTCCTCAAAACACAGTTAACTTAATCGCTGTGTGGCGAATACCTCTAAGTTGCAGGAAGCCGAGGTATTTGTACGCTCCGCCTTCAACCATATTCCGAATCTCCTCCTGTTCGTTGACGCGGAAGCAGCTGGCGTCCACTACTTGACCTCGGCGAAGATGGACTGACCGACATTTGTCAATTCCAAACTCCATCCGGATGTCGTTGCAGAACACCGTCACAAACTGCAACAGTTGATGCAGCCTCTGTACTGATTCCGCAAACAGCTTCAGGTCGTCCACTTTTCAGTTGGTAGCCATAGTTGCATTGGTTGAGTGCTCTGCTGAGGGGGTTCATTGCAAGGCAGAACCATAGCGGACTAAAGGTATCGCCTTGAAATATCCCCCTCCTGATGCTGAGAGTTCTGGACCGTAATACAGCTGTTCCGTCGGTAATTTGTAGGGACGTGCTCCACATCTCCATCGCGTGTTTGCATCAGCCTCATGAATTCCCATCTACCTGTAGTACCTTATGAAGATACGAGTGCGGTACTGAGGCGTCCGCCTTCTTGTAGTCGATGTACACCATGCTCAGGTTCCTGTGCTTTCGGTGGCTTGACCCACAATGACTGCATCTATGATGACCTGGTCTTTGCATCCTTGAATGTTCTTGCGAAACTCTTTTTGCTCCTTGGTCATCACGTTGTTGGCATCGCAGTGTGCTTGTATCCTTCTCGCTATTACCGATGACAGCACTTTTTACAGACTCGAGAGGCACGTTATTCGTCTGTACTTTTCTAGATCAACTGTGTTCTGGTCCTTCGGCAGAAGATAAGTGATGCCGATCGCAATAAACTCTGGTAGCTGCGTGAGGGCCCATATAGCCGAGGCGGTAAACGCACGGGTATTCAGCACGACCATGCTGAGGGTGACGGGTTCGATTCCCGGTCGGTCCAGGATCTTTTCGTAAAGGAAATTTCCTTGACTTCCTTGGGCATAGAGTATCTTCGTGCCTGCCACACGATATACACATGCAAAATGGTCATTGGCAGAGGAAGCTCTCAGTTAATAACTGTGGAAGTGCTCATAGAACACTAAGCTGAGAAGCAGGCTTTGTCCCAATGAGGACGTTACGCCAAGAAGAGAGAGAGAGAGAGAGAGCTGCGTGGAGTCTTCTAGCAATATGTTTCAGCATTCCGCCATCCGCCCGTTAATCGACCTGAGTTTTTGTGCACGAAATCGGGTCCTGGTGCTGCCCAATTGTTTTGTATACCGGATAGCCTCACGTATACCCTGGGCGGTTACTACGACCGTGGTCATGTCTTCAACTCCATTACACTGTCGCTCTTCTTCTGCCAACCATATCCCATCGTCACTGTGCTGGACAGGGTTCTCCCATAAATTGGCTCAGAACTGAGTGACGTCGCCAATCTCCGGAAGGCCTTGTCCATAATCAGGCTTGTCGATTCGTAGACTCAGTTGTAGAACTCCCTTTCGTTAATGTTGAACATCCGGTTTTGTTCTTTCCGCTTCCAACATTCTCCATAACGCCGCAATCGTTTAGCAAGAGCACTCAACCGCTTCACATCGGTGTCGAGAATCTTCGTAATGTTGACTTTTGAGATCTCGGAGTTCTGCGGGCTTCACAATTTCAGCAACAAAACGAAGTAGCCTCGTTGATCGATCCCCCTGCTTGTACTGTGTTAATCGACCAATCTTACCGTCCGGACCTTCCACAGCTTTGGTATTCGGTGCCGGAACATGGGGTCTGTCGCACGGAACTGCGTGACTGCCGTGGCCATGTGGAGCGCTAGTTTGTTTCGTAGCTGCTCTGCGTTTGTGGTACGGGCTGTGCCCGTAGACTGCAAGGCCACTCTCGCACCACATTTTCTTTCTGCCGCTAGTTGCTCGCTTTGTCCCCCTTTCCAGAACCCTCCTCGGGTGATCGCATTCTTCGGTATCGTCTAGCACCGGTTAGAATGTCGAAGACAAGTAGACGTTGCATTTCTACCCGCCTATCCTATGGAAGTTCAAAGTCAATCAATTTGCAATGATCTGGAAGTTCCCAGAGAGCCAAAAAAGGGAGTTCCAAGGGCCTTATGGGGCGTTCCAACAGACGGCGTTGGCGTTTGAATGAGATTACGGAGATTTCAAGATCGTTTCAAGGGGTGTTTAAATAGCGTTACCAGAGGTTTCGGGGTTGTTTCAAGGCATTTTGGAGATTTTCGGGGGGTTTCAGGAACGTTTCAAGGTCTTTCCAAAAGGATTTAGAGGCATTTGAATACATTTCAGGGATGCACTATGGGCCAGAAATCAAAATTTCGCGACGAAAGTCAAAAAAGTTGTTTTTCTAAGATCAATCAATTTTCATATTTGTATGATTGTTTGGGCTATGTTTGATTATATACCGACTGATTTTTTCGATTTGTAACAAAATTGTATCGTTTTTTGTATAGAGAAACTTCTTATGAGCGAAAATTCTCGATTTTAAACAATATTAAGAAAAATGTGATTTGTGGTGAAAAATGTGATTAAAAAATATAACGCATACATTTCCTAAAAGTAAATTTAGTATATTTTGCATATTTTATGCACAAATTGCGATGCTTTTAGGTTTAAAAATAAATTTTACAATATTTACTCGAATTTTAAGGTTAAATTAGCCAATGTGTTAAAAAAGTAGGAGTATTCGACCGTATTCGACATGCAACCGGTCTAGGATGCTAGTTTAGACTCTTCTTTTTCGAATGCTACCGGACTTTTTTGCGGGAATTTGCGGGAAGCCAAGTTAGAGTTATTTTAGTGCTTCCTTAAATTTTACAATATTTCACGCTGTGCTTCAATAATCATCCACTTTTGCCATTACGACGCTATGACTTTATGGCTTGCGAAACAATATACAAACAACTTTCATTCTGGAAGGTTTTGTTTCAAATATAAATGTGATTATAAGCTTTTAAATCAAGACCACAGACTTACTCAATGTGCAAAGTTTCTATATATCAATCAAAATAAGAATTTTAAATAAACTCAACGTACATACATATGTACAGATGGATACATTATTAGGAACAAATCCACAGATCATGGGAGATATGAACTCACGACCCTTATATGCTATACAAGTGCTTTACCGACTTAGCTACCGAGCCTATCAATGACACGGCATTTGAAATAGGGAACCGAGCCACTTGGACAGTAATCTCTATTTTGGGCTCCTTCTGCTACAACTCAGTCAATTGTGAACCAATTGACACAATTTTTGGAACGCGGTGAGATAGGTGTAGTATCTAGCCCTGTTTAAAATTCAAGTTAATTGGTTCGAAGTTTACTGAGTTGTAGCGGAAAAGTGCCCAAAAAACAAGCCACGCCCAAGTGGCTCGGCACCCTATTATAAGGAAAATCAAATCTTTTCTCTAATCACATATATATTCATTACACTTGTACATATGATCGAAAAGCGAACACAATTTATTGTTCAAATACCGACTCCAAGTCATTTGGCCGAGTGTCATTTGGCTGATTGCCGCTTGGCCGAACGTCATTTGGCTGAATGCCATTTGGCTGAAGAAGAAACGATCGTGCCACTGTTTTCCACGTCAGTATAACTCAAAATAATCCCCTTTGATTAAAAGGAGGAAAAATCTCTGATAAAATATTGACAGTTTTAACGTCAACTAATCCCTGGATTATAAAATAAGAAAGAATAGTCAATGATTGGAGGAAGGAAGAAGGAAAAATTAATGATGATCAAATTGGCAGCTATAATGTGAAAAGAGGTCTGAATTATTTTGAACATAATGCGGCCAAGTGGCATTCTGCCAAATGCCGGACATCTGTAACACCTGAGCAGCATTTTTTCACCAAAAACTATACATACATGACATCTATACATAAATTGAGATTATTAAAAATCATAATTGACCACACGAATTGATGTACCGAAACTTTGCACTTTGAGTAAGTGTGTGATATTGATTTCAACGTCTACAATTCACAGTCCTACCTGAAACGAAACCTTCCAGAAAAATAGTAGTATGTTGCTATGTGTATTGTTTCGCAAGCTATAAATAGATTGCGTCATAATGCCAAAAGTCTATCTAAGAATGGATGGTTATTAAAGCACAGCGTAAAACATTGTAAAATGAACGCATGCGCTTAAATCATTCTATCTCGGTTTTCAGCAAATTCCCGCAAAAAAGTCCGGTAGCATCCGAAAAAGAAGAGTCTCAACTAGCTTCCTAGATCCTAGTTGCATGTCGAATTCGGTCGAATACTTTTACTTTTTGAACAAATTGGCAAATAAACTGTACAATTTGAGTAAACATTGTAAAATTGTAATTTAAACTTAAAGAGAATATTCGCTTATAAGAAGTTTCTCCATACAAAAAACGATACAATTTTGTTACAAATCAAGAAAATCAGTCGGTATACAATTAAACATAGCCCAAACAATCATACAAATATGAAAATTGATTGATCTTAAAAAAAAACATTTTTTTTGAATTTTGTCGCGAAATTTTCATTTCTGGCCCATAGTGGGATGTTTCAAAAGGTTTTCCGTTTTAGAGAGTTTCTGGGGCATTTCAAATTGATTACGGACATTTCAAAAGCGATTCAAGGGGTTTCAGGTACCTTTCATGGGTGTTCTAAGTAGTTTCAGAGCCATTTCAAATGGATTACTGGGAATTCAAAAGCGTTTCAAGGTATTTCAGGAGCGCTTCAAGGAGTTTTTAAAGTCGTTTCAGAGGCATTTTAAGGCATTTCGGAAGAGTTTCAAAGGGTTTCCAGGTGTTTTTCTGGAAAGGTCTCATGCGTTGAAGGGCATTCAGGGGATTCAAAGGGATTTCAGGAACTTAAGGAGAGCTTCAATAGTATGAGGTGAACCATAGATCCCCTGCAACCCTCCCGAATACCTCGACCCCCTAAACCACTTAAAATTTCTTTGAATGCCCCTTAGACCTAAAGGTACTCCCAAAGACCACCTGAAACCCCTTCTGAAACTACCTGGGTTCCCCTGAAAAGCCCCTTAGACCAAGGTTTACTCTGAAACTCCTGTGGACCTCTGAAACGCTCATGAGACTACCAAAAACCCCCTGAAATAACCTGGAATGCCCCCATTGCTCCCAGCATAACGCCCAGGATTTCTGAATGGATTCCTTTCCACACGGGATTTGTCCATGGATTCCTCCCAGAAGTCATCTGGGTAATCCGTTTGGGAATCATGGAGGGATTCCGTTGGAACTTTTCCCAGCAATTCTGCAGGGATTCCTCCTGTGAGCCCCTCCAGATTTTTATTTTCATTTCATCCCGGGGTTTCTCCTGCAATTCCTTCATTATACCTTCTAGGCTTCCTAGCTTAATCATTAGCTTACCGAGTTCATAAATGCTGCAATCCAAATAGTGACATCAGACATGCATTGTGCCTCTGGGTCAATACACATCATGGAAACAAACAAACGTGCTCCGTGATGAACATTTACATATCCAACAGTATGTCCCAGCTTCAGTCTAGTTATGAAGTCTGGAATAAAACTTCGAAAAAAGCTGAGAATATGCCATTGCTCCTGCCGATTTTTTTTTGTATTGGTAATGTTTCCGAAGAATGTAGAAATCTTACTTTTTCAAGAGCTAAGCCCAAGATAAGATCAACAGAGAGGATATCAAACTATGCACAAAAATCTCTCGAAGTAAAAAAAAAACTAAACAAAATAAGGTGAGAAACGAGAAAAAAGCTCAACGAACCACCAACTTGGACCTGTATGTGTGCAAGCACACCGCCAGACTACGATCGTCTCGCGAGAACGAGTCAAGCCGGTTTTGGTTCGACTTGGTTCCTGCGAGGAGACGACGACCGATCGACGCGACGACGTTCCGTTCAGGGTCTACCATTAAACGGCTCGGTCCCTATCGTCAAGAGGAACAAAAAACTAAAAACGCGGTCGGTTCGTCTTAGATGGGAAAAATGACTCTTTTTGTTTGCGTTAGGTAGGTACCTACCTACTGGCCGACCTCTCGGAAATGTGAGATGGATTCGATTCGTTTTTTTTTTTCGTCGGTCGGGGTGATTGTGGGCTCCGAGCGGGAATCTGTCCATCATCATCAGCGTCTTCTCAGGGCAGCGACGGCGGCGGGTGATGCGCGATGGCAGCTCCGAGCCATGGCAACTGATCACGTAGGGCAGGATGATACGGAGATGATGATCAGTTGGCGTTGAAATGTTCCCGTTCAAGATCGATATCGAGCTCGGGAGTATGGAGCTGAATTTATAAATTTGGAATTATTTTGGGCATACCTTGGTCTCTATGAGGATTGGAATTGAATGCTTTATTATTTTGTTTTTGTGACTGCAATTTTCAAAGAAGATAAGGCATGAAGTATGGATACATAATCTATCTTATGACAGCCGTCGCCGAATTAGATCAACGATCAAATCACTTTTGACCTGGGCACAGTACCTTGCGCCTCAAGTCATCTTGTAGCATCCAGATCTTTTACTAAATTTGGTGCGGAAATGAATCTGTTTTAGCAGCACTTTCTACTGATGCATTCGATGTATTCGTTCAATACATGGCCTCCATGCCTAATTTCACCTTCTATAAATTTTCACACTTGTTCGCAACCTAGTGAATACTATCATATCTATCATTTTATTGTCCACGTTGATCTCTACTCCCTTACACTCTGAGTAGAAAAATACCGATAATTTATGGTTTTATCGGCATTTTTCTAATCAGAGTGTAAGGGAGTAGAGATGATTACGTTTATCAAAATTTTATTCGGAAACATTCTCTAGGTTCTCTTTAGTTTCTCATATTTCCGAAAATTCAGCCAAAAATCCTCCAGGTATTTCTTCTGAAAATCCTTCAGAGATTCCTTCACAACATCTTTTAGAGAATTTTAATGAAATTTTGCTATAAAAGCCTTTGCAGATTTCTTTCGAAAATCCTTCAGAAATTCTTCCATTGATGCCTGTCAAAAGTTCTTAGTTACTTTTAAATTTTTTTTCAAATTTTCCCAGAGATTGCCCCAGAAATTAACTTGAAAATTTATGAAAAAATGACCAACCCCGGATTCCTACCGATATTGCTCCATTGATTTTGTTATAAAATTCTCCAGGAGTTCCTTTCAGGAAGTCTTCCACGGATTTCTTTTGAAAGTTCTTTAGAACATCTTCCATGCATCGTTACAGAATTTCCTCTAAAATTTTCTTCGGAATTTTCATTAGAGGATGGATTTTCTCTGAAAATTCCTCTAGAATGGCTTTTATGGGTTTCTTTAAAAATCCATGGGTTTACATAAAAATTCTTCATTTACCCTGCATTTGCCTTAAGGATAACTCGACTGTTTTCTCCACAGATTTTTAAAGAAATTTATAAAAAAAATTGTCCTACGAATGTCTACGGACATTCCTTTGGAATGTACTGACGCTTAACTATGAGGTTCTCAAGGCAATCAGGATTTTTTTCAGAAATTCGTCCACGGATTTCACCAGAAATACTTTTAGGGAACCTTTCAAGAATTTTAATAAAGTGTTTCTGCAGGTCTTTTCCTAAATATTCTTCAATATTTTTTCCAGAAATTCCTCCAAGGATTTACCGTGGAGTTTCTCCACGAAGTTTTTAAGAAATTCTTCCTGGGATTCCTTTAGGGATTTCCCTGGAATGTCTTCGAATATCCCTCCAGACTATCAAAAGTTCTTGCACTCGGATGTGTATGTGAAATATTTTGCATGAGTCGTTAGTTTAGAGGTTAATTGACCAATTTACCCTTTGATTACTTAAAAAAAATGTTCCATGCTTAATGGCTGGCAGTAAAAAAAAACCCAAAATCGCATATTTTGCCCTATAAATTGGGGTATAGCTCAAAATTGTGACGTGCTGGAGTTAATCTGAGCCCGGATTCGGATTCAGCGGCCCAAAATCTGTCAGAGACACATAAGTTTGCTCTTGAGACAGTTCAAAAGTTAATTTTGGTTACGCTGTGTAATATGAACTGGAAAACTATTGCTGGGATTTTTTCTGACGTTCTGTTGAACATATGGTCGGCGTTAAGTCAGAGGGGACCAAGTAACAAAATTGACGAAAATTCGATATTTAAGGCATTTGATTAAGAATTATTTTAACTACTTGGAACCTTCACCCGATTTTCCTAATGTTACAATTGACGAGAGTTATAGCACAATTTTCTTTTGATTGAATTGCGAAAATCGATAATAGTGTGCAGTCAGAGTGGACCAAATGCTTGATGTCAAGCGAATTGAAAAAATATGTATTGGTCAAAATCCAATATTCAAAATAGTTTATCATCAAAATATAATACGTTTCCAAATCGTATGACTCCCTAACGCATTTTCTGATGATTATTTATCAAGAAAACACGTGAAAATCAATTTTATTATGATCAATATTGTATTTTACAGATCATCGTGTTGAAGCAAATTGTGGTAATTCGCGTGCAGACAGAGTGAACCATGTGTCTCTAAAAAATAGTTGAAATTACCTTATTCTTCGTAATCCTTTCCAAATCAAAGTATGTTTGTTTAGTAGCTGTTGGGCATCATATTGAAATGTACCAATACCCGTTTCATGAAGAAATTGATTTTACCGGTTATTTTAAGAATTGTGTATTTGGTTCACTCTGTCTGAACGAATTTTTTAAAAATACCAATACAGAGCGATGCTTTGATGAATAGTTATTAAGATTTATGGAAAAAAGTCATTAGCATTTGTTGAAAATATCAAAACTTATAGAGTTGCAAACTTTAAAGTCGTTTTTCTAGAAATTAGGTAAAAGACACATGGTCGTCTCTGACTTAACGCCGACCATATGCACAGAGCTGCACAAAATTAGCTCTCCCGACAAACGTCGTGCTGCCTGCCTATTGTATTATTTGACAGACAGCTCCACAGAGAAGTACTCCGAAAATTCATCTGTATGGGAGCCCCTCTTTCTAGAGTTTGGAGAGGTCTCACACTATGCTAAGAGCCTTCCCCAGTCCCAAAAGAACCGATCGATCGGTTCAGTAGTTTCCAAATCCATAAGGACAGGCAGACAGACAGACAGACAGACAGACAGACAGACAGACAGACAGACAGACAGACAGACAGACAGACAGACAGACAGACAGACAGACAGACAGACAGACAGACAGACAGACAGACAGACAGACAGACAGACAGACAGACAGACAGACAGACAGACAGACAGACAGACAGACAGACAGACAGACAGACAGACAGACAGACAGACAGACAGACAGACAGACAGACAGACAGACAGACAGACAGACAGACAGACAGACAGACAGACAGACAGACAGACAGACAGACAGACAGACAGACAGACAGACAGACAGACAGACAGACAGACAGACAGACAGACAGACAGACAGACAGACAGACAGACAGACAGACAGACAGACAGACAGACAGACAGACAGACAGACAGACAGACAGACAGACAGACAGACAGACAGACAGACAGACAGACAGACAGACAGACAGACAGACAGACAGACAGACAGACAGACAGACAGACAGACAGACAGACAGACAGACAGACAGACAGACAGACAGACAGACAGACAGACAGACAGACAGACAGACAGACAGACAGACAGACAGACAGACAGACAGACAGACAGACAGACAGACAGACAGACAGACAGACAGACAGACAGACAGACAGACAGACAGACAGACAGACAGACAGACAGACAGACAGACAGACAGACAGACAGACAGACAGACAGACAGACAGACAGACAGACAGACAGACAGACAGACAGACAGACAGACAGACAGACAGACAGACAGACAGACAGACAGACAGACAGACAGACAGACAGACAGACAGACAGACAGACAGACAGACAGACAGACAGACAGACAGACAGACAGACAGACAGACAGACAGACAGACAGACAGACAGACAGACAGACAGACAGACAGACAGACAGACAGACAGACAGACAGACAGACAGACAGACAGACAGACAGACAGACAGACAGACAGACAGACAGACAGACAGACAGACAGACAGACAGACAGACAGACAGACAGACAGACAGACAGACAGACAGACAGACAGACAGACAGACAGACAGACAGACAGACAGACAGACAGACAGACAGACAGACAGACAGACAGACAGACAGACAGACAGACAGACAGACAGACAGACAGACAGACAGACAGACAGACAGACAGACAGACAGACAGACAGACAGACAGACAGACAGACAGACAGACAGATGTCTGCATAAATCGCAGAGAAAGGTATTTGCAGAATTCTTGAAGAAATCCATCATTTTATTTCTGAGATCTCTAGAGAATTTTCTGGAGGAATCTTTGTAAGAACTCCTGGGGATATCTGAAACTCAGAAAAAATATTAAAACAATTTATGAAGAGAATTTGACACAAACATCCCCCAGGTAATAGAGACATTTCTGACAGATATCCTTCGGAATCAATAAAATAATCCTAAAGGAATTCTTTAGGAAACAATTTAAGACATTTAAATAATACATTTTGAAAGATCTTTGAAATAATACCTGGAACAACCAGAGAAATCTCTGAAGGTATTCATGAAAAAAATCATGCAAAAATTCAATAATATTTGTTAAGGAATAGAATCTGGACTAAAAATCTTTGGAAAAAAAATCATTATGAATCCCTAAAGGAAGAGCTAAATAAATCCAAAATAATGTTCGAAGGAATACCTCAAGGAACTATTGGAGAAACCCTAGGTGGAACTTCCACAGAAAACTCTACAGAATTTTTAAGATAACTTTCCAAATGAATGCACGGGAGAATTCCCTAATAAATGGAGTAATACATGAAGCATCCTCTGGAGTCGTTCAAGCAATAATTTCTGAATATGTTTCAAGAACTAATCTGAATGTGTAAAGGAAAATCCTAGAGAAATTAACGAAACAATCGAGTCTTTGTGAAACAAATTCTTCTGGAATAGCATGTTTTAAAGAAACCTCTGGGGAAATATCTAGAGAAATTTCTTGAAAAATTTCGAGGAGAGTTTTGAAAAAATCTCAAAGAAAAACAAAGCAAATACCAGTTTTAAGGCTAATGTTTTGAGAAATTCCTAAACAAGTGCCAAGAATAATTCATGTGATAATTCTTGAAAGAGTTGCAGGAAGTATCTCTGGAGAAGTTTTTATAGAAATCCATGACCAGGGATGCAATTTTAGATATCTTAAGAATAGGATTCAATGTTTAATGCTTAGCTTATTCTAAGAAATCCGGCGAGTATATATATAATATTTCCGCAAAAAAAAACCAAGTATTTTTCCTGAAGTTAATCATGAAGAATTTTCTGCAAGTATTGCACACACTCCCGATCAAAAAGTTGCTGTCTCTCCTCAAAAACGTGTAAATTTTTCAAGCCCATGTCTTTGCCAATTTGCGTTTGATTTAAAAAAAATCGGTTTCATCCCAAAGATATTAAATTTAAAAAAATACTCTGAACATGATTTGTGCAAAACTTACCCTAAACTTGCAATATTTTCTTGAACATAAAAGTATACTTTATGGTAATGTCGCTGAAAATTGGGTCGACCAAATTTATAGATGACAGTGGTAATATAACCTATTTTATATTAGCCTTTACTTCCCTTTTGTCAATGGAAATATTGTTGTATTTCATATTGGGTGAAGTGTGCATAGAACACTTAGCCCAAAGATAGTATCTTTACCTGTGGGGACATCGCGCTTGAAAAAAGAAGAAGATACTGTTAATATCTGCTAAATTCCATTCCTGTGGAAATTTACAGCTTCTGGTGACCAATATGTCTTATATTCCGTTCATAAACGCCCAAAAAGCCCAAAAACGAAAATTAATCGTACGGCACTGAAAACTGTATCCCGACTTGACACAATAAAAGAAACACCAAAAAGACAAACAAAGCCAGAGTAGCCTCCTCAGTAGCAGCAGTCTTTTACTGCTATTGTCGCCTCGAATGTTACCGTTCCCAGCCAGAAGTGAAATGAAAAGTGCAAAACATTACATCCTTTTTTCTACGCCTAATGATACACGTAGAAGCACAGGCTACAAAAGCACAACAAACCAAAATGTTTAATTGTACCCAATTTTTATCGCCAGGACCTTTCTCGTCATCTTCCATCCGTTTCTGTCTCCCTACCGTGTTCTATTCAAACACGACTCGCCCACACGTCATAAAATGGGAAAAAAATAAAATAAATTCTTTTGGGATGGACGAAATGGTGACGGGTGGAGGAGACGCTAGAAGCAAAGTGAATGCATTTCTTGCTGTCGATCCATTTTATGGGCCTCTCTCTGTCTCAATACGGAAGCCAGCGGGAGCTAGAAAGCTAATTAAACGGCGGGTGTGGATCTTTTTTTTTCTGATGCGGGCTTTCGAGTCTTTGATCCTTACGGCGCGATGATAAAAATTGTGAAAAGGTTTATTAAGTTTGGGCTTGTGAGGAGGGATTAAAATATTACTGCTGAAAATAAAAATGACTGAGGAGAACCTCCGTGTTTTTGAGTGACATTGAGTGTTTTAAGCGACGAACCCCATCGACATTTCGAAATATTGAATGAACGTTCCTTACGTTATTTTAAGACTGAAGTAAGTGCAAGAACTAGTTCAGTGCAAAAGCAAACGAACGTCCATCCTGTTTATCGCAACAAGGTGACTTATCTTAATTTCAACTTAAAACATTCCCTGCCAACGTGGGCAACAGCAACAACAATAACACCAACGTGGGCAACGAGAAGTGCCTCGAGAGGAGAAAGGTTTAACAAACAAAAAAGCAACACATCGCATACAAAACTGGACGAGTGTTGGGAAGTGTTACCTCAGAGAGCATGGTATACTGGAAAGAAAAAAAAAAACACGACAACTTTCAAGAATACCTCAGCGAAAAGAAAAAGCAAGAACTTGAACTACACGAGAACCCAACCAACGGAACAGGCGAGAGGCTGCCCAGAAAAGTTGAACAAAAAAAGCCAGCCCAGCATCCGAAAGCGAATCAACCGGCGTGGTGGCGGGCAACGAACGGAACAACGATGGTGAGCCACAGTGGTACAAGTCAGGGGGAATTTTAAACAAAATGTGTGAGCTTATTTAGTCATCATCTTAAGGACATACTTGTTAGAATCCCAAAATGGCCGTCACAATGGTTGACTTTGGCACCTACTCACGATTTAGAGTGCATAAATCTCTTCGTAAACAAAATTAGCGCACATGAGCTTCTTATTTTAAGCTTATTACAAGTAAGCAAGAACAGAATAAAAAAAATGCACTGTTGTTTGAAGCTTGCTTCTTGAGATGTGTGCGTCTGAAATTCTGATGCACTGTTGAAGCGGGATTTCAAGAAGTTTGTCCTTAAAGTACTGTTGACTATTGAAAAAATAATAATGAAAACTTTTTTTTACCACAAGTTC
Organism: Aedes albopictus; assembly: GCF_035046485.1. Lineage (NCBI taxonomy): Eukaryota > Metazoa > Arthropoda > Insecta > Diptera > Culicidae > Aedes > Aedes albopictus. The sequence continues at coordinate 54,189,815 of NC_085137.1, read as the reverse complement.
GCACTGTTGTCAATTGTTGCACGATTGAGCCGGCAGCCTCTCTCTATTTCAGGTTTTAGTAATCAATTTACAAAACGAAAACGATCTCACACGATTTGTTTGCCATCAAATGATTTCATTAGAGCATTTGAATCCAAAATGACCGAATGATCCCTTCTTTTCGTGAAATTTATCAATATGAAATTCCAGAATTCCATAAATGAATTCATGAGATGAGTAAAACGAAAAGATCCTGAGAGAATACGAAATAATCCATAACACATGAAAATAATCCATGAAAATAGAGGAAATAATCCTTAAAATATAGGAAATGATCGATCAGACTACAGTAGAAATTTGACGAAAAAGTCGTCCATGGTCTTGTATATTATTTCCAAAATGTTATGGGTCATTACCTAAATATTCTTTAAGTGGGATGTAATACATTTCAGGATTTCTAGGGGCGTTTGAGACAGTTTTAGGGGGCTTGAGTGATGTTTCATGGGGTCTCAGGGAGTTTTCCCTGATTTTCCAGTAGCGTTTCAAAGGATTTAACCAGACATGGGCAAAACACCAAACTGTGCCGCACCGGTGGCGTGTTTGCCCGTAAACACACCACCGTGTGTGTTCATATCACCACCTTCGTTCAGCTTCTACTGATGAACACGCAGTGCGACTGGCGAAACACTCGTGTCGGTGTTATAACTCGAGCCTCAGTTTCGGCTCCGTGTTTCAGTTTTGGTTGGGCACGGAGGCCGAGTGTTCCGATTGTATGAAACACCAAAGCAGTGAGCTCGGCCACAGTGCGTGGAAGCTTGGCTGCATCAGAGCCACTGAGTCAGAAGGGACGAGAAAGACACAAAAGGAGCCGCCAAATACTTCACTCTCGTCATCGACCAACATTTGCAGCTGGTGGTGGAGAATGAACGGCACCGAGCGTTTGAGCTCGCACGAGTGTTTTGCATAATCGGAAACACTCGGGCTCCGTGTTACCCGAAGCGTCAAACACCGTGCCCAGTGCCTGAGCACCGCCACCGACACCGGTGTTGAGCCAGACACGGTGCGTGTTCGTTCTGAAACACGGAGAGCTAGGTGGTGGCTTGGCACCCACGGTGGTGTGTTTGAGCATCGACTCCTCGTGCAGTGCAGTGTTTGGACATGTCAGGATTTAACCCTTCAGCGCGCGCTGTTGTAAAAAGTACAACACTACCAAAAAACCTCGCTTTTCGTATACAGCGCGAGCGCGGTGCAGTTTCGGTTGCTTGATGGCGCGCGTCCTGGAAGGTTAAGAGCATTTTGAGGGCTTTCAGGGAATTTCAGGGGAGTGTCAGGAAGGCTTTTAGGAACGTTTTAGAAAGTTTCTGGACGTGTAAGGGCGTTTAAGAGTGTTTTGGGGGAATTTAGGGACGTGCCAGGAAGCATTCACTAGGAAATTTCACTATTGAGCCTTGTTATGAATAACCCCGGGAAACCCCTTCATATATAATTATTTAACGAACTCTTTCTGTAACTATCGTGGATGGGATGTTTTTGCTGAATGTTTTTTACGAATTGGGCAAGAATTTTTTAGAAAATTTCTAGAAAATCCTCCATGATTACTTCCAGAGACACCAGCAGAAATTATTTCCAAAAGTTTTCTGGAATATTAACAGAAAGAAGACTCTCGCAGGGTTTCTTAGAATGGTTTTAGCAAAAAATCCTCTAAAGATTCCTCTTAGTATCCCTTTGGAATGCATTCCTGTCCATGCATTTCTTTGATAATTTTTCCAGGGATTCTTTCAGGAATTCCTCTAGGAATTTTCCTTGGGACTTCTTCAAGAGTTTCTCAAGAAATTTCATCTTGAAACTAGTCCACGGGTTTCCTCTGAAACCCCTCCTGAGATGTATTAAGAGAATTTGTTGGAAATTTCCTCAAGGATTGCTACATGGGTTCATGCTTGTATTTATTCAGGTATAAAGGGTATTCCGAACCAACTTGCACCACAGAAAACAGTGCATAACTTTTGAATAGGGGGATTAGGGGCATAATGGACACCCGGGGCGAAATGGACACCCCTGTTTTTGTCGAAACCGTTGACTTTTATGTAAAACTTTTAATGCACAAGTGTAAAGAAACAAGTCATTGTTCTATTTTTTCAAAAGTATCATTTATATGCCTTATTTTGAAGGATTCCAAAATATCATTGAAATTGAAGTATGTTTTTCATATGGCGGATTTCTTATAATTTCGAAGCAGCAGCAAATAAGGTACTACGCGTGTTCGAGTGTGTCCACCATTAAAACAAATAAAATGTTAGCATATCTACATGTACACGCAGATTTAGCAATGGTTGAAGTATTATATTTTTTATCAGAACTTACTCAAAATAGCAATTTCAATTTTGTAGTCGATTCGGGGCGAAATGAACACTGGCAATTATGAATGGATGTATGCGCGTTGCATATTGTTAGGCGTTTTAGAGAGTGTGGAAAAAATCAATCCGATTATTTTAGCCTAAAATTTATTTAATTTACTTTGATGTTATGTAAACTCGTCTAAGATGGAGTGTTATATCTGTGGTATTGATCTCCGTATGCAAATTACTTAACTGGACGATATTATCAAAGATGCAGCATAAAATATGCAGGGATGTCCATTATGCCCCGATGGGTGTCCATTTCGCCCCGTACCTTTCCTGCCAGCCCCAAAAAACACACGGTTTACAATGTATTATTTCTTCGCAATAATGACATTCTACCTACTGTAAATGATTGAAATACGTAGGAAACAAGTTAAAGTTGTAAGCCAACTGTTAATATGTTAAGTTTTTGTTGTTATACAGGCCTAACATACTCATTTGCTTAGGGTGTCCATTATGCCCCTAATCCCCCTACATGCATTAAAATGGCTGATTTTTTAACTAGTAACAGTATATTTTGTGTAGATGATGCCATACAAATTTCATCGGAATCGGTTTGGTGTTGGCGGAGATATCTCCGACGCGAGAATATTAGATTTTTAGAATCTTGTACACACATTCTGAAAATGATGTAGGCTTTAACTTTACTGCTAGTGTGTCAAAACGTCTGAAAATTGGACTGTAAGTTTTAAACATAATAAATATTAAGTGGTAAATTTTTCATCGAAATCGGTTGAGTACTTATTTTTTGTAGAATTCTAAACTCAAACCGCTTCAAAGTGAATTGTAGGCACTTCTTAACAATTTTAAAGTCCGGTTGCACTATTTCGACTATAAAACTGTCAATACTGCTGCGATTCTCCATAAAATTGGACAGTGTTAATCTAATATAAAAACATGTTTTCAATCAATTTTTGAGCCAGGCTTCAAACTTTAAAAGTTAGAAAACTTTGAATGTCACAATACAATAAAACATTTTCGTTATTTTGACTTTTGGCTACATATACGACCACAACTTTTTATCCGTTTGTCCAAATTGAATGAAATTTCAAAACATCATTGCTACATACATACGCCATCTACAGAAAAGGTTTCTTTGTAATCGGTTCAGTATTTCTGACTCAAGCGTTACGTATATGTAAAATATTTGTTATTTTTATTCTGTGAATGCACAAGGTTCCCAAAATCTAAATGTCTCGCGTCAGCTATATCTCCATCAATACTAAATCGATTCTGATGCAATTTTGATGGCATCATCCACACATAGCAAACTGTTGCAGGTTGAAAAATCGACCATTTTGATGCATGCAATCAAAAGTTATACACTGTTTTCCGTGGTGCAATTTTATGCGAGACCCCCTTTCTCGAAAAATATTGTCAGAATTTATTCTTCAAATTTCTCTTCGAGGTTTTTTCCCGAAATTCTTCTCAAAATAAGAAATTTTGAGAAATTGAGAACTTTTTCCAGAAACTTTTTCAAATATTTTTTTGCATGAATTTTACCAGAGATACTCAGGCATTACTCTATTCATTCAGGGCTTTTCTCGTGCATTTATTCAAAAAATCCTCTAATTTTTTTAGGAGATTCTACTGGAAGTTCCTCTAGGAGTTTCTCAAATAGTTCCTTCAGGTATTCCTTCAGGTATTGCTTTGAATTTATACAGACATTTGTTCAGGTTTATTCAGGGATTCGTCATGTTTTTATTCCAAAGATTCTTTCAAGAATTCCTGCAGAAAAAACTCCAGAATCTATTCCTTAACATTTTTTGAGGATGTCAATTTCTTGATTTTGCTTTGGTTGACCAAGCCATGTGGGAAATTACACTGTTGACATCCATGTGCACAACAGAACACGTACTCACCGGAGTACGCGGATTTCTTTTCATGCTTCAAAATCTCAATTTGTTCATCGAGCACATATTCTGTTGTGCACGTGGATGTCAAAGCATTTCCAACAGTGTAATTTTTTAAGCAATTTTCCAAGAAATGATCTTCTGAATACCAGGAAAGGGTTATTCAGTTCTCTCAGGTACTATTTCAGAGTGCTTCAAAAAAAACTTTTTTCAGTGGTTCTAGGAAGCTTGCGGTTGCGAACAGAATGTCTTCAGAAAGTTTTTTTAGAGTGCATGTTTTGCTCTCGGAAATTTCTCCAGGCAAAAGTTTAGGGGTATGTGTGTACTAATCCTGAAAGAAATTGTATAAGAAATCGTTCTAAGAAATCCTTCAATGCTTTCTCCGGGAGTTCTTCCAAGGATTCTTTCAAAAAAATCTCCAGGGATCCCCTAGAAATATATGGAGGGATTTCTTCAAGCGTTCCACCAGTACCTTTGTCTGTGAAGCCCTCAGCTTTCTTTAGCAGGGTTTCTTCTGGTATTCCACTGTGTTTGATCCTGGTCATTTATCCAAAAATGGTTCCAGAGATAACTTCAGAAATTAATTCCAAAAATTTTATGCAGAATTTACTTCAGAAAAATTTTCAAGAATTTCTTCTAGCAGTTTTTAAAGGGATTTCCTCCAGTACAATCCTGTACAATCTAGTTCAATTTCTGAAAGAACTTCTGAAACATTTTTAAAGGAATATCCGAACAAATTCTGTAGCCAATGAATGAATGAATCAGTTTTGTACCATTTTATTGCGCATGGCGAGCAGAATTTGAAGGTACAAAACAGATTACACTCATTCTAAGAGGGTGTTCTGCTTAACCCTCTAATACCCAACCCCGCCTTTAGATGGGGTATAGTTTGAGCCTCTTTAAAGATATATCTGATATATCCATAGAGGCAATTTCTAAAAAAAAAATCAATCAATTGGAGGAATTTCTCAAAGAATTCTTCGAGAAACCCTGGGAGGAATTTTCGAAAAAAAAACCTGTAAAATTTGTAAAGAAGCTTTTAGAGGAATTTCTATAAAACTTCATGGAAGAACTTTTGTAGAAATCCCTAGCTGAAATTCCTGAAGGATTTTTTTTAAATTCTGAAGAAGGCTCTGGTGATTATCTTCTTCTTCTTCTTCTTCTTGGCGTAACGTCCTCACTGGGACAAAGCCTGCTTCTCAGCTTAGTGTTCTATTAGCACTTCCACAGTTATTAACTGAGAGCTTCCTCTGCCAATGACCATTTTGCATGTGTATATCGTGTGGCAGGCACGAAGATACTCTATGCCCAAGGAAGTCAAGGAAATTTCCTTTACGAAAAGATCCTGGACCGACCGGGAATCGAACCCGTCACCCTCAGCATGGTCATGCTGAATACCCGTGCGTTACCGCCTCGGCTATATGGGCCCTTGGTCTAAATTATGCTTCAAAAATTTTGGTCGTTGATAGAAGTTCACGACTTTCGATTTATTTTGTAAACTAGTGTTATGCACGAATACGGATTCCCGGATAAACTGATACGATTGATCAAGGGGCGATGGATCGAGTGATGTGCGTAGTTCGAGTATCAGGGACACTCTCGAGTCCCTTCTGTGAAAAAGCTACGATCGAATAAAATTCGCCATAACACAAAGTTAACTATCTACAAAACACTGATTAGACCGGTAGTCCTCTATGGGCACGAAACATGGACCCTACGTGCAGAATACCAATGCGTCCTTGGATTTTTCGAACGGAAGGTGCTGCGTACCATTTACAGCGGAGTGCAGAAGGAAGACAGGACTTAGAGACGGCGAATGAACCACGAGCTGCCACGAGAAGACGTGGTGCACAGCGAGCTAGATGGGTCATTCAGTTGGAGGACGATCTGCGAACTCTTCGGAGAGTGCGGAACTGGAGACACACAGCCATGGTCCGAGTGGATTGGAGACGGCTACTATGTATAGCAGAGGCCACTCAGGCTTTATCCATGAAATAAGTGAAACGATTTATAGAATAATTCATTATATAGAAAACGAAATGTTTTGCATGAGTCGTTAATTTAGATGTTAATTGACCAATTAACCTTTTGATTACTTAAAAAAAATATTTCCTTGCTTAATGGCTTGCAGTCAAAAAAGCTCAAAATCGCATATTTTGCCCTGTAAATTGAGGTAAAGTTCAATATTGTGACGTGTTAGAGCAAATCTGAGCCCGGATTCGGATTCAGCGGCCCAAAATCCTTCGGAGACACTTAAGTTTGCTCTTGAAACAGTCAAAAAGTTAATTTTTGTTACGCTGTGTTATTCAGGGACATTTCAAGGGATTTAAGTGGGTTTCAGGGGCATTTGGGAGCACTTCGTATTCTATCAGGTGATTTTAGTGGAGTGTCATGAGAGCTTTTAGAGACATTCATGGCGTTTCAGAGGGATTTAGAGACATGTCAGGAAGGGTTCAGTGTTTACCATGGGATTTTAAGTCAATGTCATGGTAAAATCAGAGCTGGTTTCTAAAGGTTTATAATTTTTAGCACCCCTTATACTGGTGCGCTCCAAGGAAATTGGGCCTTTTACTATTTATTTCCCATTCCCTATTGCGCCTTATTAGGAATCATCTCGGGAAAACCCATGCACAATTATTTGACAAAATTGTTAGAATCCCTTAAACGAGTTTGTCAAGAATCTTTCTTAAATTTTCTAGTCAATTCTCCAGGATTACTCCCAGGGACAACAGTAAAAATTCGTTTGAATATTCTTTAAGGATCAAAAATTCAAAAAATCAAAAAAAAAATATTTCCAATGTTAAATAAAGCTTCTCTCAGGATTTTGCATTTCTATGCATTTCTTTAAAAAAATTGTCCGATGATTCATCCAGAGATTCTTTCAGAAATTTCTCCAGGAATTTTCAATCGGACTTCTTCAACAGTTTCAACAGAGAACTCAAGAAATTTCTCAACAAATTCATCTTGAAACTGGTCCACGGGCGTCCTCTGAAATTCCTCCTGAGTTATGTTAAGTTTTTTTTTTAGAAATTTCTTCAACGATTGCCACATGATTTCACGTTTGTATTCCTCCATGAATATCTTCAAACATTTTTAAAGAAATTTCCCCAGAAATATAGCCAGTTTTTAACGAATTTCTCTTTGAGATTTCGTCGAAAGTTTGTCTCAAAATTAGAAATTCTCAGAAATTTGGATTTTTTTCCAGAAATGTTTTCAAAAATTTTTGCATGAATTTCACCAGAGATCCCTTACACCATTTATTCAGATCTTTGCTCGTACATTTATACAGCAATTCTAAAGAGAATCTTCTGGAAGTTCCTCCAAGGGTTTCTTTTATACTTCCTTAGATATTCCACTGGGTATTTCTTTGGATTTATTCAGAAACTTTTTTTTCAAATTTAACTCAAGATTCGTTTCATTAATTTTTTTTAGGAATTTTACAAGAAATGATTCTTTGAATACTTGCGAAGGGTTATCCAGTTCTTCCAGGTATTATTTCAGAGATTCCATCAAAAAATCGATTTGTTGTCAGTGATTCTGGGGTACTTGCCGTTGCGAACAGAGGTATCTCCAAGAGTTCTTCTAATGATTCCTTCAAACAATTGTCCAGGGATCATTCAAAAATTTATTGAGAAATTTCTTCAAGCGTTCTACCGGTCTACCAGTACCTTTGCGATTTGAGCAGACATTTTTTTTAGTTTCTTTCAAAAATTCTTCTGCGGTTCTTTCCATCAGGCGATTCAAAAGTTTCCAAAGCATTTTTGCCTACCGTCACCCTTAGCTGAATACCCATGCCTCTACACCTGCGGCTAAGGAGGCCCTATTTAAATTAGGGCGTAACTTAAGGTGTTTCTTCTGGTATTCTTCTGCGTTCGACCCTAGTCATTCAACCAGGAATTGCTCGACAGATTACTCAAAAAATTAATTTAAAATAATGTTTTGTCCAGAACTTTCTACAGAAAAGTCTCAAGAATTTCTTCTAGGGGATACCTTTAGGTACTTTCAGAATTTACAGGAGTTTTTAAAGGAATTGCTTGGGACAACACTTCAGGAATTCTTCTGTATTTTCTGGAAAAACTCCTGAAAAATCTTAGAGGAATATCCGAAAAATAAAAATCTGTAGGCTATGAATGTAATCAGTTTTGTACATTATAATTCCACTTAGAGAGCAGAACTAAAAGGTACAAAACAGAATATACCCGGGTAGAGGTAAAATACTGACGATCAAAACATTATATTGGTTTGATTGATATAAGAGATAAAAGATCTGAAAATAATATCTGGAAAATGTTCCTGGAACATCTGAACAATATCAAAAATTGATATTTCAAGATCATACGAATAGCTCGCTGCTATTGGTTAGATCTTACAAAATCTAAATATGATTTGATGATGATGAACCAGGAGTAAATTATTGATTTTATTTTTAGATTTTTTATCTCTTATGTCAATCAAACCCATATCACTTTTTGATCTCCATAACGATCTATTGGATTGAAGGAATCTAATCCGGAATTTTTTAAGGTATCTCCAGAAATTTTTTTAAAGAATCTTCGGAAGCATTTCTGCAATTTCTGAAAATGCCTGTAAATCATTTCCAAAATAAATATCAAACAAAAAATTCTGGGGAAATCTTTGATTCTCTTGAAGAATCGCTTAAAGTATTTCTGAAGAAATCCGTTAATAATTTTCTCAAAAAACTTACGTACGGATACCTGAAAAAATGTACACACTAAGAATGAATCGCAGAATTATGTGAAATGTTTCACCGAATCTAAACTGTAAACCATGTTTTCACAGATCTTTCTGTGAAATTCGAATGTTTCCAACCCAACTGTCAAAACGCTACCGAAAATTCGGTGAAGGCAAATAAATTACAAAATTCTGTGAACTTTTTACATTTCAGTTCGGTAAACATCTATAGTTTTACCGCTTACTGTGATTTTCGCCGAATTTCTGTGAAATCAGTAGTCATCCATATTCCCAAGAGCGCCCAGGGTGTCAAAACACAACTGGTTGGATTTATTTGTTCTTTCGTGGAAGTAGCAACTAAAACTAAAGTGGAATCTAACAAACATGTTCAATGGGAGGAAAAGAGGCTGGTTGGTGTTTTTTGTAAGTACTATTTGCACCTTCATAATATATTTTTGTAGACAATTATTTGGCTTCTGATCCACCAGATTGAAGTGCCCGGACCGTGATGCATCCCAGCAAGAAAAATCGTGCTAACAACACCTTTCGTCCTGTGAATCTGTATTTTGCCTTCGTAATATGTGCTTACAGTTGAATGTTGGAATAAATATTGCATGTTTAACCAAATCAAACAAATATTGAATTTATTACAGATTTTTTTCTAGAAAACTAAAACACCGAATAATTCGGTGAACCGTAAAAAATCTAAATGAAAAATTACCGTAAATTTGTGGAAAAACACCGAAAGTTCTGTGAAACCAACAAAAGTATACAATTAATCCACCGAAAATCGGTGAAAAAGTCACCGAAATGTGAATTTGACAGATGAGCGTTTTCAATTTTCACAGATTGTTCGGTGAATCAAAAAATCACCGAACAGTTCACCGAAAAATCTGCTGTTGAGATTTCGGTGAAATTTCACAGAATTCTGCGATTTATTCTTAGTGTGTATAGAGGAATTTAAAAGCAAACCCATGAAATCTTTTCTCGAGCATTTTTATCATTAGTGTCTGAACCATTAAAGAAAATTCCCAAGGAAGTTTTAAAGGCGTTTTCAAAGGAATCCTTGGAAGATATTCAAAAGAAATTTTATGCTTAATTCGCGGAAGACTTCCCGAAAAGAATTCCTGGACGATTATTATCCTGGACGAAAATTATCAATGGAGAAATATCCGAAGAAGTTCAGGGAAGATTTTTTTGAGGTTCCTACATAATTTTTAAAGGGTTATCTCCAGATAACTTTGAAGACAATTTCAAGGGAAACTAAAAATGTTCTAAAGCAGGGCTACCAAAAATCCGGCACAGTGAAGAAAAACAATAAGAGTTGGCTCGTGAAGCAATAATGCTGGGTGATTTCGCATAAAAAAAATGTGTGAAAACAAGTTTTAGTACCTAGAGTGTATTTTGAAAGATTGAAAAAAAAAATACATATATTTTGGGTTTCTTACAGATCTTGGGTAATACAACTAATAAACTTTTATTTTTTTTTTGCGAAATTTTGAGAATTTGTAATGTTAGACATAAACAATTCAGCATAACCTCTGAGTAATTCTGCAAATGAGTGAAAGATTCGCCAAAAAATCTTTTATGACAATGAACTGAAAATTCCAGTATCGTCGTTTTTGAATGCTCATATTTTATGATATTGACACACACTTCAAAATCTTGCAGGTATCCACAAACACTCCGGAATTCTGTTAGAATTAAAAAAAACTATTAGAAATGAAATGTCTGTTTATTTTTTAGAATTTAAAAACAAACATGTTAGAGAAATTATCTTAAACTAAAATGCTCAAAAAATTTTGAGGAAAACGTGTAGGATTTTTGAATTTCAATTCTGACCCATCAACTGGTGTGTAGTGTAATCTGTGGCCCGCGGTCCTCAAAGGTCGGGCAAGCCTGTTCTAAAGGAATCAATCCATGAATCAATCGTATAACTCTCGAAGGATTCCTCAGAGAAATCGTCAAAGGCATTTCTTAAAAATTCCTTACATTTTTTGGGAAGAATCGCTGGAGGAATTTCTGTGGAAATACCTGGGGGATTTTTGATGAATTTCCGAAGATATCCATGCTTGGTTTTCAAATGAATTCTTCGATAATTTTCTGAAGGAATCTCTCGAAGAATTTTTTAAAGGAATTTGAAAAGATTTTAAAAAAATATGGTATGTTTTCAGAAGCAATAAATGCAAGATTTTCTAAAACAAACTTTTGAGACATTTGGAAGGAATAACAAGTAAAATATCTTAATTATCACCTGCATGAAACTTAAGTAATTCCTGAACATAACTTTCGAATTATTTACTTTGAAGTGGTCGCAAAAAGTTTGGATTGACATATTGGCCCTGTTTTTACAGTAGTTACTTTCAACCCAAAACTACGCCGCGATGAGTTATTTGTGCAAAAATACCATTAGTTTCATAGCGTATTATGGATTATTTTCTATGTAAGTTGAACCGGGCAATTTTGTACCCCTGGGGTCCAATAGACCCCACGGATCTCTGAAGCAATACCTCTTGGTGGTTCCGGAGAGACGTAGGGTTTGGCGACCATAGGAATGTGTTTAGTGGGTACGAGGAGAGAGTAGTCCTGGCTTTTACTATTGTAGTAGAAGATGGCCTCAGCCCCACACTACCCTGTCCTTGATGTTAGGGTCCTATTTGCAGATTATCCCCCTATGGTTTAGAAGGTAAAAAACGACCCCATGGCACGAATGATTGTATCTTATATATTTATTTGAAGCTGTACAAAAAATCTCTTTTTTTTCTTGTTTTATAAATCGATGAGAAAAAATAGTAAGAAGAATTTGACCATCCTCATATACTTGGAAAGTTTAAAGGCTGGAAGTCAGGTTTCTTCAGAAAAATAATAAAAAAAATCAGGGGTAAAGTTTTTGGAAATTGTGATATTATATGAAATTTAATATACAACAACAAATCAACAAATTTATATTTTTTGTAAGAAGGAAATTATGTTTCATTTTCATACGCCCTTTGCAAAAGCTAGGTGAAGAATATTGCAAGCAAATTAGATAAACTGGAGCTCGAAATGCTCTAAGTATGCTGTAGAAAAATCGGTTGAATAAGATGTTGCTTACATACGGGGGGTGGCTAAAATGTTTGGGATAGGCAACTTTTTTTTTCTCTCACAAAAGCTCATTTGTACCAATGAACATATAATAGATTGTCAAACAGTCAATATTCGAGAATTTTTGATGCACTCTATGAAAAGCTACAGCTTGTTGATTTTTTTTGTGAAGGAAAAAAATGCCTTTCCTAAATATTTTGGCCACCCCCTGTATCATTGTCACTTGAATTGTTACTTAGGACGGTTTCACAAATAATTAGTTCTCTGTATGATTAGAAGATTTTTTTTTAGAAATTGTCCGGAACAGTAAGGCACACTAGGGCAAGTTCAACAACATTTAAATTGTTTAGTATGCTTAAATAACATCATGTTAACCGACTGTTGCATCCTACCCGGACCGTTCCAACTTGTCCCGGTGTACTTTACTGAAATTAATAAAGAATCTCATCTATTGATACCCATTCCATCGATTTAGAAAAACATTAAATCTTTCATCGATCATTCCCGACCAGCCGCACCACTGTGCACCAACAATGACGACGGGGACCACTTTGGATCGTCCAAAACATACAACATCGCATCGCCCGCCACGAGAAGACGACGATGACGCAGTTCTGCCCGTTCGCAGCACCTCAAGATCACGAACAGCCTTCTTCTGCCAAGCCAAGTGAGTCTCGCAGCAGCAGCAGCAACAACAGCAACACCACACCAGAAGGAAAGATTAAAGACCGTCTGAACAGTTTTTTTTTCTCTTCTCCGTTCTTCGGTCTCTGTTGTCCTCTGCCTTTTTCAAGCACAGCTTCGTTCCTTGCGGGCAGTTTGGTGGACGGACGGTCGTCATGGTCTTTCCATTTCCTCCAACCGATCCATGTGTTCAACTGACTTTGTTACTTCTTTTTCGTTTTCCGCTTGGTGTGTCGGTTTACTCCACAGTCCAACGGACCAGTCCAGTCCAAGTCCAGTCCGGTCGGCTTCGTGTTCTTCGTTCGGTTGTTGCTGTGTTATTGTTCTTCGCGGTACTACGAGTCTACAGCAGGAACCAAAAAATAACTTTTATAAACACATTACAATCCCGGCTAAGCGCTTTGCCTTGGAGATTACTGTTCTGTTAGATTGAATCGAAAGTTAAATGTTTGATTTACAGTTTGAGTGGCGAGGTAGTGGGTCCAAGAGGATGAAGATTCAATTAATGTGTATGATTTTTGCATTGATTTATCGGAATTTAGCTACTATTTCTAAAATATAATGTAAGTTAGTTAGCAGTGAAGCATATGTTTCAAAGTTGGCCTTATGTTTTATTTTGTTAAAAAAAATTTTAGCTAAAATTCCAAAATAACCTTCCTCAAAAAAATAAAACAATTGAAATAATCTTCCAGAAAGGATTTAAATGCCGATTCAGTTTTTCAGAGAAGATCATGTAGATTTCAAGCTGCTTTAAAGGTTAAATTAACCTTTGAGGAACTTCTGCACGAAGTTCCGAACAAGTTAAGTGCAAGCTTGAAAGCTGCTTAAGACACTCTCCGATCATTATATAGACTGAAGTTTCTTATGCTTCTTCAACAGTCAGAAAGTTCCGTTTGGAAATTTATCTGAGATTTAAAACTTGAAAGTTAACTTAGCTATCTCTCGTTTGTCGGGTGAAGATCACTGCATCCAGATTTTAGAACTTTGCTCCTCTCCTCTCCTCTTCTTGGCGTAACGTCCTCACTGGGACAAAGCCAGCTTCTCAGCTTAGTGTTCTATGAGCAATTCCACAGTTTTTAACTGAGAGCTTCCTCTGCCAATGACCATTTTGCATGTTTATATCGTGTGGCAGGCACGAAGATACTCTATGCCCAAGGAAGTCAAGGAAATTTCCATTATGAAAAGATCCTGGATGTCGGGGCCCGTGGCGTAGTGGTTCACACGTTCGCTTTATAAGCGGATGGTCATGGGTTCGAACCCAGCCCCGGCACTTGCAATTTTTCGTCAGTTGCTCTTCCCCCCGAGAGCAGCTGACACCTGACACCTTCGGAGCATATTCTCTAACGGACCCGGAAACTTGGATATCGGCGAACCGCAACTCATAATAGACGACCCCCAATTGGACTGGAAAAGGAACAACAGCTACACATCAGCATCATCGTGCTCATCATTCTACTGTGGACAGGGTAGAAAAGTGAAAGCAGCACAAGGCGCCAGTTCGAAATAGTTGAATTAGAATAGTATACATTTAGGCGCTGTACAATGGTAAGTGCAGCGTCCAATTGGAATCGCTCACGTAGTGCCCTAGTGGACAAAGGAGCTGTAAATTAGGTTAAGTGATTAAGAATAAAAAAATAAAAAAAAGATCCTGGACTGACCGGGAATCGAACCCGTCACCCTCAGCATGGTCATGCTGAATACCCGTGCGTTTACCGCCTCGGCTATATGGGCCCTTAGAACTTTGCTAAAGACAGTGAATCTTATGGTTACTTGGATCACCCTAATGCCCAATGTACTTTGTTCATTTTGTTCATTTGAGCTACGCAAATATATGATTGACTCACACACATCTAACATGTCTACTTAAGGCTCAATTAAGGATCGCATATTATCCAAAACTGAAAAAGCACTTTTCTCCATAATGAAGAATAAGCCAACAAAACCACCGAGTTGGATTTTCAGGATTGACTAAATAAACAATCGGACATTCTTATTTTCTTCGAAGTGTGAATTATTTTGGAAAAAAAGTGCTTTTCAGTTATGGAACATTTGTCATTCTCAATTGAGCCTTAATCTACCTTCTAACTTATATTTATCAAATTGAGAGAAATTCTAAACTATAATGGACGGATAACATCTTGCAGTTTCTATCTAATTCGCAGGTGTGCAATATTTAAGATGAAATATTTCAAAACATGACTGACAAACAAATTAATCGCAAAATGTATACCTTTAACTCACCTAGGATGTTAGGATTGGCGTTTTACGCTGGCGTAGTGCCTTGCGTGGCTGTTTGGGTCACATTGACTCCTGTATCTTACTTTGGTTAATGACGGCAAGGGACAAGTCATCAAATATTTCAGTTTTATTGGATAATTCTTCTACTCGATAGTATACAATTAGGCAATAACAATCCTTGTATCAGTAGAAAATGGAATTATATTCAACCTCAAATCGTGCCACCCCGCCCTGCGCGGTGAATTGATCGTGTCGCCTTTTACGGCATCGATGTAGCCTCTGCCGGTGAAGCTGCCGTTGCTGCTGTTATAGCTGCTGTCGCTTACTGCTGATGGCTGCTGGATGACTGCCGCGAAGTGTTGTTGGCGTACCTACGTACGAACGAACGTACGTACCTGCCTGATACAGCTAGCTAAGCAAAGCCACGACCGCGGAGACCGCGACACAGCGTGGATCCCCCCTTTAGCTTCCCTTGATTCCCGCCTTCTCTGAAACGGCGCAGCATCTCCCAGCCAGTCAATCGGTGGTTTGATCATCTCAGCCAGCGATCCCTTTTGAACTCTCATTCTCTCTGGACCAGGCGCTGCTCTTGCTGCATTGTCAGTTGTATGCTAGCTTACCGGTTGGACTTAACAATTTATGCTGAGAGCGGATTTTTAACATAAAGACAACAAACACTACAGAGAGGATGCTGACACCACTACTACTAATCCAGTGGATGGTCCAGTTGGGTGATCGAGTGAGCTTTTTCTCTCGGTGATCGACTTTAGCGAGTTTTGAAACAAAAAGCTTCTGGTGATTTAAATCTCATTTGAACATACTTCAGTGACCGGGCTGCGAAAAAAGATTTACTGATTCTGCTGCTTCGATGCAAATGCAAAATCTATGGACCTCGTGCAGGTTATTATGCGATGTTTATAGCACAAATGTGTTTTCACTGGTCAACTTCCACCAAAAGATATGGCGTGTGTCCCATATTCCAAAACAGCAAACTGACAAAAACGCATTTGTTTCCATTTCCACGGACAAGTGTTGTTAAAATCTAGATGAACTCTTGAGGATAACGAGAGATTTTGATTACACTAGTTTACAAAATAAAACGAAAGTCGTGAACTTCTGTCAACGACCAAAATTTTTGAAGCACAATTTAGCGCTGATTTCGAAACCGTGCTTCAAAAATTTTTAAGTAGAACAGTTTTTTTTAGTTTTAGCTCAATATAGAGTTTAATAACTTTTTAAAATATGGAATTTACTTAAATTCAAATATCTTGCGTTTCGTTCAACCAATTTTAAATCTTTTTCCATAAATTAAAAGCTGAATACAATACCATTCGATCATCTAAATGCAGGTTTTGCGTCAGATTGATGAAATTCAAGATATTGGCAAGTTTTAAGGACGATCTCCTTAAATTTTAGCAAAATTTCCAAAAATATATGAACAAATGTATTTTTTTTTTTCAATAAGAAAAAAACAATTTCAAAATTCTTTCTAAACGTTTATTTGACATATCATATGTAGGCGAGTCACAGTAAAAAATTCGTCTCAATTGGAGCATTGATTACGGAGAATGAGATGTGTGAAGTGAGCGACTTTGCTTAAAAATAGAACAAAAATCGATTTCAAATCATCAACCTTGTATGAAAAGTCGAAAAAATTTCCGCTCTACTGTAATTTTTTTCCTTCGCGTTTTCGAACTCAGGGCATGATTCTACACCAAAAATGATCATCAGCTTACCGAGTTCAAATTCAAAAATGCTGTAAACTAGTGTTATTTAAGTTTGATCAAATATTTCGTAAACATTTAATTAGCTTTAACTATCTTAAAAAAAACTTTGGTGGGAATGTAAATGCTTTACAGTAAGTCATACGATTTTCGGTATTTTCTCAGCATAAGCTCTCTTATACACGCAGAAAAATGACGCTCGTTTAAAACAATACAACGCGTGGTTGATTTTCAAACTGGGAATTTACTTATTCCAAAGTTATATTATATTATTTTTATTTAGAGTTTTTTGATAAAAACAACCAAATACCATCATTTCATGTAACGTTAAAAACTTCATTTGTTTCTACAAAATGGGGACCATAAACATGGCCCGGAAGCACTCACACATCTTTAAAATGCTTATTCCAACATCGCCACAACGAAGAAGGTGTAACAAACCCATCACAGTGTAGATCTGGCCGTGATGTATAACGCGCAGGTACTCACAACAGCACCAACAAATATTTGGTTTGTTTCGCCTTATTTGTCTTTTTTTTCCATCCGCTTGCCAACGGTCTAAAAATAGATTTCCGAGCTGCCGCAGCTGCTGCCGTCACCAACACAATCACATTCCGTCTTTGTTAGTGGCAAAAGTGCAATCGTTTAAAACAATCCATTATTTCATGTTGAAACAACCAAATCTCTGATTGTTTTAACAAACTGTCAACAATTTTGACAAATGAAAATATTTGTATTATCAAACAATGGAGCAGTTCAGTTTAAACTTAAAATCAGTTTGTCGCAATTGGGTTTTTAAATTTTGGATAATATATTGATTTTTCGATTCTATACGAAAGAGCACCTTTTTCTGAGCCACTATGATTTTTTTCAGATTTTTAGAACCTCATTTTGGTACCTAAAATCAATTTCATAGAAATTTTTTGAAATCACCCTTTGCCAGCTGGGCAACTGTTTGACAGCTCCGCCCAGTACAAACTGCGACGAGGGGTGATTCAACAAATCGCTCCCATACAAACTTCAAATTAATTTTTAAATAGGTTCCCGGGCTCCAAAATTCATGAAAACTTGGATTTCGGCTCAGTTTGACATGCAGATTCAGAATATCGAATTATCTCAACACCGTTAAAGAAGCCAATAGTAAACTGAAGAATCGGTTGATTTGAACTAGAATTTTATTGCGTTTACAATTAATTTCTCTGCGTGTATCATTCAGATCACATTGCTTCATGCAAAGGATTTCACATGGATTCTATAAGAATTCCTTTTCCAGGATTCCCACAGAGAATCTGTGCAATAAAAGAGGAAGGGGTAAATTGTAGCGTATATTGAAAACGCTAAAATTTCTGTGCCCGTATACGTACACGTTGCAAATCACGAGCACCCCCTATGGAACTCAAATCTCATTCCTCACTTATCACTCCTCAATGCTTCACACTCCTTGCTGTCTATTTTTCACTCTCATTCTTCACTGCTTACTACTAGCTTCTGATTCGTCACAAATTCCTTCTTACTCATTTATGATTTACAATCCTCACTCTTCTTTGTTCAATGCTTACCCTTTTTCACTCATTCCTCATTCTTCACGCTTCCCCGCTCACTCCTAATTTCTTCTTCTTCTTCTTCTTCTTCTTCTTGACATGGCGTCCCAATTGGGACGAAGCTTACTTCTCAGCTTAGTGCATGTGTATCATATTGTGTGGCATGCACGAAGGTGCATCAAATCAATTTTGTGTTTTTCGACTATTTTTGAACTTCAAAAAATCATAACTACACTAAAACATGTCAAAACTTAATTCTTTTGGCAGAAATTGAAAGCTATACTTGTTTGCTACAAATTCTCCGAACAACGTGTGCCAATAAAATTGAAGGAAGCATGTGTAATTATCACATTTGTAATCAGAAAAACCTTAAAAAGTTGATTTTTTGATAGATTTCGTTCTGGAACACCCTAATATACTTAATAAGTTGAATTTTTCAAAACGGCATCATATTCTCCAATGTTTTTTGGTTATTTGCTTCTTTGGCACCAATGCTGTAGGAGTTGAGCAAAAATTACTAAAATTCGTGAAAGTCAAATGTGGCCTTAAAACTAGCTTTTTGGAGGCAATCACGTTGTGGCGCGAAATTGTACTGAACGTAGTAGCTTTGCTTCCTAGTAGTTTGCCTTGGCTACCCCCTACCACGGGTGATAGCAAACAAGCGCGATGACAGGTGTTGGCTATCATATCAGTGCTGACGCGATGCCACTTTTTGCGCGCCAAAGCGTGATTGCACCCGAAAAGCTAGTTTTTAGGCCTCATTTGGCTTTCACGAATTTTAGTAATTTTTGCTCAACTCCTACAGCATTGGTGCCAAAGAAGCAAATAACCAAAAAACATTGGAGAATATGATGCCGTTTTGAAAAATCCAATTCACCAAACCCGACAGCCCTATGCCAAGCAACCGGCGATACAAACGTAGCAGTATCCCTATAACCTCCCTGAAGAAGACCCAAACCAAGGGTCGAAACGTCGGATAAAATAGTATCAACCCGCTTATAATTCAACCGGACCGAAAAGCCAACCATAGAGGGATAACTCTGCCAATCCGTCGATCGTTTCCACAATCAGGTGTTAATGCTTATTGGATTCAAGGAACACTAATTGTAGTAAAGTGGTGTTGTGATGCTAAGAAGTTTCCAGCCTGGAGTCACGCACCATGCTAATTTTTCAAGAATCTAAAGTGTGATGAGAAAGTTTAAACATACCTCAAATTATGCGCCTCATGAAGTTATTATAGCAATAAAGAAGCGTTGCAAAACTCAGTGGTTTTCATGCTGGGGTCACGGGTCATGATAATTACACAAGAACCAAAAGTCCAAGGAGAAGGTGTGAATGTTTTCAAGAGTTTGCGTATAAGTAGTACTTATTACAATATACTGGTATTGTGATGCTCAGGGGTTTTCAATCTGGGGTCACAGGCCATGCACATTTTTCAAGAATCTTAAGGGCGATGAGAAAGTGAAAATGTTTTTGCCTTTCTCGTACACCAAGGCGTACCGAAAGGCTATATGTTCACTCCAAAAATGAAATCTTGATAGAACCTCCGGAGGGCCAAGTCTTATATACCAATCGATTCAGTTCGACGAGTTGCGATGATGTCTGTGTGTGTGTATGTGTGTGTATGTATGTGTGTGTGTGTGTGTGCGTGTGTATATGTGTATGTGTACAAAAATGTCACCTCACTTTTGGATAGTAAATATCATCCGATTTCAACGCTTTAGGTTTCAATCGACCCGGAATATTGTCCCATTGTTTCCTATTGAAAATGGTTTGAATCGGTCCAGCCGTTCCGGAGTTATGGCCATTTAGGTGTTCCGGACCAGTAGCCCAGGAAAAGGCTAGGTATGAAATGGGGCACGTTCGATGTAGTACTAGATTTGTAGTAATGAGCTAAATTTTAGTATGGTGAGAAGGCCAAATCTCCGTTTCTGCTATGAAATGGCGCAAAAAGCGTGGGTATTATGATTCCTTGCCTAATTTGATGCTGTTTGAGCAAACTTTTGAATAACTATGTTGTTTATGTTGCAAGAAATGGAGAAAACAACAACACTGTTGTCCAAAGTTTTGCTCAAACAGCGTTAAATTAGGTAAGGAAACATAATACCCACGCTTTTTGCACCATTTCATTGCAGAAACGGATAATTGGCCTTCTCACCTTACTAAAATTCAGCTCATTACTACAAATCTAGTACTTCACCGATCTGTCCTATTGCAACAAACCCATGCATGCGACCCATCAAACCACGGCATTTTCGTTCATCTGATGAACGGTAAGCAGGAAAATAGTCGCAGACTATATCTGAACCGGTAGTGTTCCGGAACCGGTTCCGGGTGTCCCGCCGGAAGTGGCCAAATATAAAAGTTGTACCGAACCCATGCATGCGACACATCAAAACGCAGCTTTTTGTATAACCTGATGAACGGTAGACAGGAAAATAGTGTAAGACCATATCTAAACCGGTAGCATACTGGAACCGGTTCCGGGTGTCCCGCTGGATGTGGCCAAATATAAAAGTGAACCAAACCCATGCATGCGACACATCAAATCGCAGCTTTTTCTATAACCTGATGAACGGTAAATAGGAAAATAGTCGTGCACTATATCTGACCGGTAGTGTTACGGAACCGGTTTCGGATCATATCTGAACTGGTAGCATCCCGGAACCGGTTCCTGATGGTCCGCTGGAAGTGGCCTAATTCATACATGCGACACATCAAATCGTAGCCTTTTCGATAACTTGTACGAATGTAATGATCAGCAAGAAAATAAGCTAAGTCCACATTAGAAACCACGGATAGTGTTCCGGAATCGGGTCGAGGTGTCTCGCTGAAAGTGTCCGAATGCAAAAACAAACCAAAAAAATATTCGCTACACATCAAATGGCATTTAAGGTATCCTGATGAACTCTTACAAAGAAAAAATATCCCCGACCATGCTTGGGAGAACTAGTAGTGTCCCGGAATCGGTACCCGGTGTCCCTCCGGATGTGGTCAAATGTAGAAGGGAACCGAACTCCATGCATGCGCTTCATCAAATCGCGTTTTTTTTCGATATGCTGATGAATGGTTATTAAGAAAATCAGCTGAGATTACGTTCCACAACCGGTTTCAGGTGTCCCGCCGGAATTGGTCATATGTAAAAATGAACCATGTAAATTTTCCGGAACCGGTTAAGAGTGTCCCACTGGAAATGGACATATATAAAAGTGGATCAAACCCATGCTTGCGGTATCAAATCGCTTTTTTGTCAGTAACCTGATGCGTGGATAATAAGAAAATAGGCACAGTCCACAGAAGTTACCACCGGTAGTGTTTTTAAATTCGGGTAACCTAATTGACAGTTTTCATAAACTAGTGAACATAAGGTAGTGTTCCGGAATCATTTCCGGGGGTCTCGTAAGCAATACAAAATAGACTGAGACTACATAAGAGGCTACCGGTGGTGTTGCAGAAGCAGCGTTGGGTGCTTCAGCGGAATTACGAAAGTGAACTAAATCAATGCAAGCGATGGATATGTGTAAGAGAACCAAAAACCTAAAAAAAACTAAAGCAATCTCATTAAATCACACAATTTTAGATTCCTGAGACGTAAATTTACAGTAGGATGGGTCAACGCTATATGGAAAAATTAATATTTAAGCGCATCAGCCCGAACATTCTTTGAAATCTTTATTTGCGTCTAAATCTACTGCGCAAAATTTTGATGCGACTGGAGAGCGAGCTCTGTAATGTGGTTTATATTTGAATGTGATATAACATTGGCAATTCAAATTACTACATAACAAATTTTACATGGATCTTGTAATCAATGATAACAAAATATAGCATAAAGTGTGTAGATTAAACTTTGTAAAAATGATCTGTGAAAAAGTTAAATCCTGGCTAGTAATTGTCATCTTGGTATGAATCAGCCTCCAGTGAAGATTATCAAGCAGTCAACTAAAAGGTCTGATACTTTCGGCTCTACCCATACGTTGAACATAACGTAGGAATAAGTGCCTCAATTCGATGATGACCTTGATTTCTAAATAAAGTATTCTCATGATTCAGAAATTCGTAGGTGGTACAGTCCCAGATGGCTGTTATGAGCATTTCCTCCTTCTCGTTCGTTACCAAAGCACAGAGATTTGGGCCCCAAATTTTGGGGCTGATCACTGACTCTAAGGAGAAATTGATTGCGTCGACGGAAAGATTATTAGTACATATTCGACGAGAAAGGCACTATCACCACTAGGTGGATTAATCTGTTTTTTTTAGCTGATGCAATCAGTGATTCCCAATCTGGAGTTACGGGTCATGCTAAGAGCCGGCACAAAAGCCGAAAGTCCTAGGAGTTCTCAAGGATCACTTCTTACAATGAAGGGGTGTTACAAAGCTTAGTGGTTTCTAAGCTGAGGTAGTGGTCTATTTGGCGTATATACAGTATGGGTATGTTCATAAATCACATAGACCATATTTTGGCCATGTGGATGCCCCTCATCCATTCAGAGAGATTTTTGACAACACTTTTTTTGGAAATTTTAGACTGATCATGCTAAAACCGAGCCCACAGAACGAGAACGATTGCGAGTGCTAATTCCCTGAAGAAGGTGTAATAAACACCGAAACGTCGGATGCAGAACGGTATTTAGTCGTTTGATGACTGCGAAGCCGAAAAACTTCCCTGGTTATAAAACAAATCAGTCGATAGCGCTCTACGGCTTATATTTATCTTCATTCTCTAGTTGATGACGTGTCCATGAATTAAGTCCAATATTTTAAAAACCAAGTTCGTAAAAAAAGTAACAACAGGTTTGCAAGAATTATTGTTATGCTTGAACAAACATTAATCCTTGCCAGACAGAAATCAACTTCCTCTCAAATAGCTTTATGCATTGCAAGCTACGTTCCGTCCATCTCCGCAGAGACGTCCGTCGTCCAACAACGGGGGCTCACTTATCCTTCACCTTAGCCGCCCACACGCTGAGCGAGGTCAAAAGCATCATTTTTTTTTTGCTCTGCGAACGAAGGTACCATACATTGCGTGGCGTTCCTATCTTATTATTGAATCCCTTTTGCACTGACTGCGCTGCGCGCTCCATTGCCATTTATGTTGGACTCTTGCCTTGCATCAGCAACTGCTGCAGTACCACCAACAACACTACTAGTGGATCGACCGACCCATGTCTGCATCTCACACATGTGATGCTTTCGCACAGCCTTGCACTCTAGGTCCGTACCTATAGCTAACTCGGTACGGTGGATTGAGATGTGAGTAATCCGCTTAAAAAATCAACCAACAGCAGATTCGACCTGAAAGGCTTTCGCTTCTCTCGACCGTGAAACATAAATTCCATATGGGCTGAGTGTCAGCTTGGTGGAATAAAAAACGACATCCGACCACCGAGTTCGGACGAGATCCTGTGCTGCTAAGTATGGGGAACGGCCGGTGATTGTGATTTGGCTATCGATACTGTTGTCACACGGAGTTACGTCTGTCGCTTCGGTTGGATGATAATTATCCCCATTATGTTTTGCGTAATGTGAGATTTTGGAGCGCAAATACTTCGTAGAAAATTAAAAATGTCGTTATAAATGTGTAATGGTCCTCAGAAATGTCTATCTGATCCACATTATAACCTTTCCTAAAAGGGATATGAAAAAAAAGGATAAGTTTACAACTCAAATTTGATTAGCATTTTTGAATATCTGCGACAAAGATGTCCATTTTTTTTTTGTTTCAAGCATGCTTGAAGTGTATTTTACGGCTGCATTAATTAGCCCACCGTTTCTGAACTTAGTCTACCACATGCAACAAATCCTTTTAACCTTCGTCAAATCGAGTTCCGCCTCCTAATGACTCCTACTGAGCTACTGCCCCGGCAGTGAGGATGAGATTATGTTTAAACTTTTGACTTTGACCACCGCACCGCTTTGGAATAAGCGAGCGAGGAGTGAGCAGCAGCAGAGGCTCCGAGAGCAGTCAGCGGGCTGCTCAGTTTGCTGCTAGTATGTATAGTCATAATTTTATCGGACCGGTCGACAGCCAGTTGAGATAGAGTGAGGTGTGTACAAGGACGGCCGGATGCTACTGCTGCTGTTTGATGATTAATAAAATGGATGCTGCTGCTGTTTGTTACCCGATCTTTATAGGATGGTATTACTGAGCGATTCCAAGCAACAGCATCAAAATTAAGGAAAATTTTTAATTCATGATTTTCTATTGAACTGAAACTTTGCACAGTTTTTCAGTTCCATCTAAATCGCCATTTTTCGATATCAAATTTTTATTTAGAGCCACGACTAACTTTTCAAAAGGGTGTATGTGAAAATGGTTCAAAAATATTCAAAAATATGCACAGCAAAAACGGATTGTTCGATTGTTATGAATTTTTCAGCAAAGTTAGATAGCTAAATGGTGATTTCTAAGAAAATATACACTGTGAAAAAAAATCTATTTTATCATTGAAAAACATCATTTTTGTCACAAAAACTCAAATATCTCAAAACCCTATCTTTTTACCAACTTGAATTTTTTAGGGAAAACGGTCCATTGTATTAGCAATCTACCATAAAAATTTGGTGATGGTAAACTAATAAACAAAAAAGTTATAACATTTCAAAAATTTCACAATTTTTACATTTAGTAAAAAAAAAATTTCTGTGTAAATTATTTCGGCCGGGAATCGCGATTTGATGCTGATTTTATTGTTCAGCAAAGTTAGATAACTAAATGGCAATTCCTAAGAAAATATACACTGT
Organism: Aedes albopictus; assembly: GCF_035046485.1. NCBI lineage: Eukaryota > Metazoa > Arthropoda > Insecta > Diptera > Culicidae > Aedes > Aedes albopictus. The sequence continues at coordinate 54,164,877 of NC_085137.1, read as the reverse complement.
GAAAAAAATCTTTTTTAACATTAAAAAATATCATTTTTGTCACAAAAACTCAAATATCTCAAAACCCTATCTTTTTACCAACGTAATTTTTTAGAGAAAACGGTCCATTGTATTAGCAATCTACCATGAAAATAAACAAAAAAGTTATGACAATTCAAACATTTCACAATTTTCACATTTAGTAATAATTTTTTTTAGTGTAAATTATTTCGGCCGGAAATTGAAGTTTGATGCTGATTTTATTGTTAATGGCCTTGCGTGAGTAAAACAAGTTGTTTTTATTATATATTATATATACATATAATATAATATACTATGTACCGTAATGTTTCGATTTTATCACGCCCTCCGCGCATTAGTCGTTTATTCATTAATTTGCTGTTACATTTGAGGACAAGTGTTTTCCCTCTTCTTCAAGATGAATGTTGAAAGCGTGTTTTGCAACGTTAAAAATATTGAAATGGGTATAGATGTTGAAGAATATTACAGGGCATTTTTGAAAAGGGGCGTAATTAAATTGTTTAAACAGATGTCGCTGATGGCAATTTCTCAGTTGTTGTCGTTTTCGAACTTCCTGCGCCCTGCTTTACCGATGATATACAGATGGCTCGTTTGTCAAATTCTAGACGGCAGGACGTGCAAATGCGTAATTTTGTACACAATGTGGACATTTGGGCATAACCAGTCTCTTTCAGTTTATCTATGGTGCTTTCGGTGAGATTTCGTAACTCTTTTGAACATTTTTTTTCATCAAACGGTCTACAAGAGAGCGTTGAGTTGAAGACCTTTGAGAAAGCGACTGTTCATCTTGTTCGTTAGATTATAATAAACAAAATCACTTATTAATTTTAACTTACTTGTTTGGTGTTGGTGGCTGAAGAAAAAAAATACTATACAATTTTTAATATTCATAGCGGTAGTATTTTTTTGTTTTTTTCGTGAGCATTGTCAGGTATGTATACAGACAAACAAACGTAACACTGGCGAAATTTGCATTGACCACGCCTTCAACGATCATTTTGAATCTTGGTTGTGGCTTTCATAACAAGAAGAGCGCCCATCGTTTTTCTTTGCGTTTGACGTTTCACACTAGCGCCTTCTGATGACGATATTGCACAACGCAGCGTTTCGTGAAACATTTCCACCAGGTGGTGATAGTGTGAACTGGGCGATGAATTTTCACTAAAATTGTTCTAGGCGTTTCGTCTGTTTGTCTGTGGTATGTACCTCTTATGCATTTGTTGTTGTTGAAGTTACTCGCATTCTTCCGATCATAAAGTCTGTTCTCTATACACTTAATTTTGATTACCGAGTTCGGTAATTTTTTGACGAGATTAAAACTGCTGAGCACCGAACTCGTTCAGCAAAAATGCATTGTTTACCTTTTCCATACGATTTTGACAGTTGTTTTACTGAGCCTCAGTAAAATCGATTACCGAAACTACCGAGATCGTACTGCTGTTATAATCTCGTCAAAAAAGTACCGAACAGGCAATTCAGAAATAAGTGTGTAAGAGGGATTTTTTTTGCGGATAAACTAGACGTATACGCGTATAAAAAAACTTTTATTATACAGCTTTTGTCTTAAAAATAAATTCAATTCCATTTTTCTTATAATCAACAGCTTTTCAACACTATCAAGGGATTTTTTCACCAGTCACGTACAATAAAAAGTATGACAATCTCAATATTTTTGATCACAACACTGGATCGCGTCTAAGTTTCAAATAGATACTATAGTAATTACGAATAATCAAACTAAAGTATCATGAAAACAACTTGTTTAATTCAGGCGGTAGCCTTTACAATAAAATCAGCATCAAAATATAATTCTCGAAATAATTTACACAGAAAAAAAATTTTTTTTGTTACTAAATGTAAAAATTGTGAAATGTTTGAAATGTCATAACTTTTTTGTTTATCAGTTTACCATCACCAAAATTTTATGGTAGATAGCTGATATAATGGGCCATTTTCCCTAAAAAATTGAAGTTGGTAAAAAGATAGGGTTTTGAGATATTTGAGTTTTTGTGACAAATATCATATTTTTTCAAAGTAGAAAACAGAAATTTTTTACAGTGTATATTTTCTAAGGAATCATCATTTAGTTATCTAACTTTGCTGAAAAATTTATAACAATCGAACAATCCGTTTTTGCTGTACAGCTTTTAGAATATTTTAGAACTATTTTCGCATACACCCTTTTGAAAAGTTAGTCGTGAGTGAATATGAAGGTTTAATATCAAAAAATGGCGATTTATATGAAATTGAAAAACTGTGCAAAGTTTCAGATATTTTTGAAATGGTCGCTCAGGATCGACTGACATGACTCCGTGGAATTCCTCTACTGCCTTTGATTGCCATAGCGACTAGTTGGCGTATTAGACCGGAGAATTAAGTTTACAATCAATATTTTTGAATAGGAACCCTGGAATTTTATTCTGCGTCAATGAATCCCTTTTATCAAGAATTTGTATTATATTAGGGGTACTCACTAAACAGATTAAATTGCGGCGTAAACCATGATTTTCTGCTTATTTGAAATGTTTCATGATTTTGCGAATGAAATAATCAAAGATTGCCTTGGTGATCGCGACGTTTAATCAGTTTAATCAGTTTACGCTGTTTAGTGAATCCCCCTATCTATCTATATATATAAAAATGAGTTTGAAGTCCCTTTGAGGCAACAAAACTCACGAACGGCTGAACCGAACGGGATGACTCTGACATGGTTTGATTCGTATTCATGGTGGCTGTGTTTATATGCAGAAAAAGTTGCGAAAGTCACTTTAAAAAGTATGAAAATTGCGAAAATACTGATTTTTGATGAGCCGGGAACAAATTCAGCATGATCGAAATTAAATCAATCTAGAGTGCGGTGCTATTTTGAGCTCAACAGATGTCAAACCACTACAAGACGGCAAGACAAAGTTTGCCGGGACAGCTAGTTGTGTTGTAATAATGATCCAATGCAATAATCTTTTTAAGCAATTCAGTATCAAAAATCGATTTTTTCAGCACTCTCCGTATTTATCCAACTCGGCAGGCCTCGTTGGATAAATGTACGACTAATGCTGAAAAAGTCAACTTTTAACAACTCGTTACATAAATAACTACTTCCTGCGCATTGATGAAAAGGGCATTTAATCACTAGCGTGCGCAGGGATCTTGCTTTGGGGGATGTTGGGTGGTGGTGTGCGTCACTGCAATGATGGTGAAGGATATGATCATGGTGCAAAGTACATTAATGGTGTTGCATGACATTTGAATTTCCAAATAGAGGTTTCAACATGCTGTGGAGCTAAGATTGGGGTTCTGGAGGAGGATTCGGATGCTGATGATTTCAAGGTAATGCGGAACATTAATATGAAGCCATTATATCGACCCTGATGAAATTTGATAAACACTTCATATAAAATGGAAAAAATGGAGAAAATTATCAATAATTTTTACAAAAAATATGAATGTCGTGAAAGAATTTTAATCTTGGACAATTAGTAATGCTAGAATTAGAGAAGATTCCATAGATAAAGTCAAAATTCCTAGATAGGAAATTTTTATCGGAATGTTTGTTGAAATCTACAGATCGTTTGGGGATTACTTCAAGAATTTCTTCAATGACTGCTCCAAAAAATTGTCCAGGAATTTCTGCAGGCTCCAGCAAATATTGAATCCATGAATACCTCCAGGATGTATCCAAGGATTTGTTCAGCGATTCCTCCTTTAATTCCTCTAGGTTTTCAACCAGAAATTCATCCAAAAATTCATCCAAGGATTACTCCAGGAATTTATCCAGGAATTTCTTCAGGAATTTCTCCAGAGTTTCGTGCATGAATTTCTCCAAGATTTTTTTTTCAGAAATTCCTAAAAACTTCATCCAGGAGTTCCTCCAAATAATTTTCAGAAAAAATCTCCTAATAATCTTCAAAGGATTACTCCTGAAAATCCTCCAGAAATTTCTTCAAGAATTCCTCCAGTGATTGCTCCAGGCATTCCTCCAGGGTTGCCTCCAGAAAATCCTCAAGGAATTTCTCCAAGAATTCCTCCAGGCTATCTTCAGGGATTCATCCAGAAATTTCCTCAGGAGTACCTTTAACGATTCATCCCTGAGTTTCTCCAAGATTTTTTTTTCGGAAATTCTTTAAAAAAATTGCCAGTAAATCCAGAGATTCTTCCAGGAATTAATCCAGAAATGCTTCAAAAATTTCTCCGGAATTATTTATCGAATTCCTCTAGAAATTCGTTCATGAATTCCTCCAGAAATTCCATCAGGAACTCCTCCAGAAGAGATTTCTCCAGGGATTTTTTCTCATATTCCTCCAGAAGTTCCATCGAGAATGCCTCGAGAAGTTCCATAAGGAATTCATTCAGAATTTCTTTTAGGAATTCCTACGGGGATTTCTCCAGGAAGTCTTCCAAGCATCCCTGTAGAAACGCCGCCAGGATTTTTTTCACGGACTCCTTCAGAAATTTCAAGGATTCCATCAGGAGTTTCTTCAAGAATTTTCCACCGCTTCCTCCAAAAGTTCTTCCAAGGATTCCTTTGGGAATGCCTCCAGGGATTTTTCCAGGAATTCCTTCAGGGATTTGTCCATGTATTCGTCCTGGAATGTTTCCTCCATGAATTCCTATAAATATTCCTCCAGGAGTTTCTCCATGGATCCGTCAGGAATGACTCCAAGGATTTCTTAAGATTCCTTTTGAAAATCCTCAAGAAATTCCTGCTGGATTCCTCTGAAAATCTATCCATGAATTCCTCCAGAAATTATTCCATAGATTCCTTCGGAAATTCCTCCGGAAATTCCTCCGGAAATTCCTCCACAAATTCCTTCAGCAATTTATCCAGAAATTCCTTCATATGAGTCCAAGAATTCTTTCACTGATTCCTCCAGGAGCAATCCTCCTGTAGTTCCTCCAGGAATCGTGGAATTCATTCACCGATTCCTTCAGGATTTCTTACAAGGATTCCTTTAGGCATGTCTCCAGGGATTCTTTTAGGGATTCCTCCTGAAAATCCTCTAGGAATTCCTCGTGGAATGCCTCCACGGATTTCTCCAGAAATTCTTCAAGGAATTCCTCATGCGTTTCCTCCAGAATCTCCTTCAGGAATTTCTTCTGAAATTCTTTCAGAGATACCTCCAGGGATTCCTCTTGAAAATTCTCCTGGAATACCTCCTGGAATGCTTACACGTATTCCTCCGAAAATTCCTGCAAGAACTCCTCCAGGAATTCTTCCAGGAATTCCCACGCGGAGTCGTCTTGGAATTCTTCCAGGAATTTTTCCTGGAATTCTTCCAGGAATTTATCCAGAAACTGCTCCAGGAATTCCTTTAGTAATTTCTCCTGGGATTCCTACACGGATTACTTAAGGAATTCATCCAAGGATTCCTCCTGAAATTCCTTCAGGGAACTATCCTGAAATTTCTTCCGGGAATTCTCCAGCAATTTCTTAACAAATTTTCTTCCAGGAAATTTTACCAAAAAAATTTCTCCTAAAATTCCTCCAGGTATTTATCCTGGTATGTTTCCACGGACTATTTCAGGAAGTCCTTCAATAATTCATTGGCGGCTCCTCCAGGTATTCCTTCAAGAATTTCACCAGCAATTCCTTCAGGAATTCTTCCAGGAAATTCTACAGAAATTTCTTCAAAAATGTCTCCTCAAACTTCTCCAGAGATTCCTCCAGGAGTTGCTCAGAGCTTTCTCCTGGAATTCTTCCAAGCATTCCATTGATTGATCCTGAAAGTCGTTCAGGATTTCTTCTTGAAATTTCTTCAGGTATTTCTTCTAGAAATACCATTTATTTTTCAATTTGTAGACTTGTAGGGTCTCCAGTTAGCCTAGTGGTTAGGGATATGGATCGCCAATCCGGAGACGGCGGGTTCGATTCCCGTTCCGGTCTGGAAAATTTACTCGACTCACTGGGCATAGTGTATCATTGTGGTTGCCTTACAATATACAAATTCATGCAATGGCAGGCAAAGAAAGCCCCTTCAATTAATAACTGTGGAAATGCTTAAAAAGAACACTAAGTTGAAGTGAGGCTGGCCAAGTCCCAGTGTGGACGTAGAGCAATAAAGAAGAAGAATAAGAAGAAGATGAAGAAGAAGAAGAAGAACTTGTAGAATATTTTTCCAAAGTCACGCATAATACGATTTTTATCGAACATCACCGTGGGTGCCCAGGACTGAAAGTAAGTAAGTATCAATTTGGAAGAGAGTCATAAAAAATAAGATTGAAAATTGAAAAAGTTATGAAACCTTTTTATAACTCGAAAATTTAACCTTGAGGCGTTTGTGCCACCTCTAAATCTCAATATGTTTGGCCCAAATTCAGAGGTTTTCCTTTTTCTGTCCCTTTTCATGAATCCAGAACAGCTTACGATTGGTAGGTTTCAACAACTTTTTATAAATGAGCCGCAGCCTACAGGGTGCGGCAGGAAAAAAGCAAAAACTTCAAAGAGCTGTCACAGGGTTAATCTATGTATATATATACATATATAAAAATGCAGTGGCATACGTGGGACCGCGCATAGTTTTCACCCAAGGAAGAGGTTTATGAGGCAAAAAACAATGAAAAATTAAGAGTTTTAAAAAATCAATTTTTCATACGTTTTGAATGGGGAGGCTTCGACTCGAAACTTCCAAAGACTAAAGGTAAGACAAAATTTGCCGGGGACAGCTTATAGCATATTTAACTATTTTTCTCTCATGACAGTGTATCAGTCAATGTTTATATTCTTGTATTTCAAAATAAAAATAAAAATATTTGATTATTAGCTTGAGATAATGTAAGCCGGAAAAGTGAGTATCCAAAAACTGCGCGCCCAATGGTCATAAGATAACATGGCTACTAAACATTTTAACTCATTAACGCCCGAACTATGCCACACTCACAATATATGTCTATTTTTCTGGAGTATCTCAAAAACATAAAATAAAGTTATTGCAGTCACTTAAACGAAATTCTACGGTGAAATTTTTGCTTTAATTTCGCTTGTTTTACGGCTCTTTCAGTCTATATTAAGCAGCTAAAACGCCTTTCGCATCTACTGTCCTACGTTTCGGTGTGTATTTCACCTTCTTCTGGGAATTCTACAATTTATTTCTTATAAGAAGTTTTGTTTTAAATCTTGGTTAGTGTTTTGTGTGACTTACAGAGGCTGCGTTTTGTTGTTGTGTGTGTATGAGTCTTGTCCGATATATTGCTGTCTATGATTTTTGTTGATGGCGTCCCTCTAGGGCTGATATTGAACATTAATTTTTGAACTGAATATTTACTTTTATGTTTTACTTACTGCATGTGTTCGAATACCTTTTGCGTTCACTGTATCGATTATTTCTGCTATAAAAGCTTTGCACTTATTGCTTTTGCCCGCACCTACGCTGTGGATAAAAGCTAAGCTTCTCTATCGCCCGCGCACTGCAGCTAACCGTATCTAACTGAGGTGTATGTGATGGTGTGTTTGGTTTGTCAATTTTAATGTCTATTGCGTTCTTATGGTTTGTATTTGTGTGTGTGTTATCTATTTTGCATATGTGTTCTGTTTGTTTTTGGTATGTTTTTCATTGCATGGAGAATGACTGCATATATCGCACTTAGTCCTTCGGTGTCTGTTCGTCTGTTGATACTGTGTTCCTTGTTTACAATATGTATATAACATTTCTAATAGTGATAATCACGTTCAAATGTATGCGTGCCTTTTTTGTAGATGTAGTTGTGAAACTGCGAGGAAAATATTTGCACTCTTACCCCGGACGTTAGTTTTATCATTATTTACCCGTTTTACCCAATTCGATTGGGTAATATTTGCATATGCAATCGGAATAGCCTTTCAATCGGCGTGCACTTTTGTGTGAGGAAAAATTTGCGCTAGTGTTCGTGTGTTGAAATGTCACTTATCTCTATAGTGGTAATTTGTATTGCTTGTCGTGTTTGTCTAATATTTTTACGTTTTCTAGGTCGAATCGATGGTTTTGCTGAATGCTATGTTCTAATAGCGCAGTTTTCTGGCTGAGGAGGATCATTTGTGGATCGGTGCTATCGGTGTTTGTTGATTGGAGGCGATCGAGTGTATTATAGTGTGTTTTGTGTCCGCTGATTCGTGTTGTGCCACAGGTACTATGCGACAAAATCGAACAGCATAATGTCCACTTCAGTCCGACAAAGCACTTAGAAAAAGTTGATCTCCATTTCACTAGTGCCACCTAGTCGATAAACCTAGAAACAACTTGTTCACTAACTGATAACCCTGGATGTCCTGATCAACTTTGCCGAAAACTTTTATTTATGTAGTCTGATTCTCGAGATACAGCAGTTAAGAATTTTTTGGACTCACTAGCGCCACCTAGTCAATAAACCTGGAACTAACTAGTTCACTATCGGACAATTTTCGATGTCCTGATCAACTTTGCTGAAGACGAAATTATTCTATGTAGTCTGATTCTCGAGATACAGAAGTTTAGAATTTTTGGACGCACTAGCGCCACCTAACGGATAAACCTAGAACAAACTACTTCAGTATCGGGAAGCTTTTGATGTTCTGATCAATTTTGCCGAAGATGAAAATATTCTATGTAGACTGGTTCTCGAAACACAGAAGCTAAGAAATTTTAGGACTCACTAGCGTCAGCAAGCGGATAAATCTAGAATCAACTAGTTCACTATCAGATAATTTTTGATATCCTAATCAACTTTGCCGGCGAAGAAATTCTTTTATGTAGTCTGATTCTCGAGATACAGAAGTTTCGAATTTTTAGGACTCACAAGCGCCACCAAGCGGATAAACATATAACCAACAAGTTAACTTACGGGTAGCTCTTGTTGTTCTGATCAATTTTGCCGAAGACGAAATTCTGCTATGTAGTCTGATTCTCGAGATACAGCAGCTAAGATTTTTTTTAGGATTCACTAGCGCCACCTAGTCGATAAGCCTAGAACCAACTAGTTCACTATCGGATAGCTTTTGATGTACTGATCAACTTTGCCGAAGACGAAATTCGTCTATACGGTCTGATTCTCGAGATACGAGCGCGACGATATTGGAAATGGCTGTTGACGCAACTCCTATTAAAGCAAAATGTTTAATAGCAAAATGTGCGAATACGTACTAAATAACGTACTATCGGAGAGTCCTTGCCCTCCTCAACAACTTTGCTGAAGATACCAGTCTGCCAACATGCCTCATTTCTCTACGGTTATCGCAAAAGTTACTGATCTATAAATAGATCACTGGGCGTTCGAGGCATCTGAACTATACATACAGTAGACGGTCGGTCGGTGCAAACGGTTTAACTGCTTTTCAACTACAAGCTCGATAAGTGCAACAAATTTACAGTTATCGCACCGCCAAATGTCAGAATGGTGCGCCATGTTAGCCCAAATGAACAATCGGATGAAGTCCACGTTCATTTTACGTCAGCTGACGGTTTGTTGACACTGTCAGGCGTTGCAGTTATCGGACTTTCGTTCGCTAAGTGAAACGTAAACATGTTGCAGAACGTCTACTGTAGATCACTGGGCTTAAATGGGTTGAAAAATAGATTGGTTCACTTCAATCAGACGAAAATGTGGGTTGAAGTTGAAAAACACTTTCGCATTTTTTCCTGCCGCATACTGTAGGGAACCTGGACGTACCTAATCTCTGGATTTGTGACATGACATATACAACGAGATATGCTTCCCAAGCTCTTTTATTGATTCTCCGTACAATTTTGATTGTCATGGCCTGGCCAATGACGAAGTAGCAACTACGAAACATGCACTGCCGTTCTATAGACTGTTTCAGAAATTATAAATACACTAATGATTTACTGCCATTTCAATTTGAGCACAATATCCAATAAAGTTTCTTCTAGCTCTTATACTAAACATTCTAACGAAGCAAATAATACCAATTTTGTTGATGTTTCTGGTAAAAGTAAAAAAATAGGGCTCTGTAAACTAGATGATTAAAATTTGAAGTTGCACAAAGTGGTCAAAAAATGAAGCATAGTGGAAAAGAAAAAAATCCCACAGATAAAATATTTAATTTCCAAACACAATAAAAATTGCTGTATCGATAATAAAAGATATTTCTCGATTGGTAAGAGTAATTTTTACTGGAATATTTTATCAAGAACCACCATTACGGGCCTTCTCAATACAAATTCTTTTGTTTCAAATTTCTCAACAACACCAGTAGCAACAAACGTTAAGCAAACGAATGTCTTAATTACTGCTTACTGCATTCGTTTTTATGGTATGACAAGCTTTGCCATCTGGAGGATCGAATGAGCTGAAAAAATAAGTTTGTTAGGATTAAATGCGATCAGGATAGCTAAGAAACTGTGTGGTAGTTCTTATGTTCCGTAGAAATCCTTAAAAAATAAGAAACTTGATCTCCGAAAAAATGTTGTGGAAATGCCTTTATCGATTTTTCTCAAATTTTGATCAAGGCATTTCTTAGACAACTTGTTGAGAAAGCGAATGTGATAAACATTTAGATAATTTTTTGTATTTAGTGATAAATCATGTTGAAATCATTAAAACCCACCTTTGTGCAAATGCAAATTTGAAAAATTAAGTTATTTGGTAGAGAACTCGATTGTTCTTCAAAATATCAAGACAATTGAAAGGAAATATAAAAATATGGAGTACAATATGCAATACTCTGAAAGAAGTTTGTAAAAATTATAAGAACAGTTCATTTAATTTAATAAACAAAGTGTATTTATAATTTCTGAAACAGTCTATACGCCCAATTGTCCCATGTTATATGGGAGTCCCATATAACACGGGACAATTAGGGTTATTCGCCAATTGTTGAACGGTTAGTACTGGCATTTTTGTTTTCGTTTATTTTTCCGTGCATAATTCCACTTCAGTTGAAAAATATCCAGTGAACGGCTAGATCCACTCATTCCGTATACTTCCCATTGAATTTAAATTCCCCCAAATTTCATTTTCTAAGAGAAAATAGAACATTTGTATGGGAAGTCTGTAACCCAAATGTTGAACGCTTCCCTAAGCTAGCTCATCCTAATGTTGGACGTTTCCCGCTAATTGTTGAACGGTTCAAGCTTTGTTCGTAATTGATGGCGTATAACCCGACATCAACCTATCATTGACCTGTTTTTATTTTGGCTACCAAACCCAACATAGACCCTACAGTTATCCGATGTAGGTCCAACAGTGGTCCAACATTTGATAAAATTTGAACCGACTTTGACCCGACATCCGATAACTTTTCACTCTGACGGATTTTTTTTCGGGTTTTTCGTGTTTTGTGGCCAGTAAGTCATTTGAGTGGCAATTTATTCAAATGACAGGGAATTGCTTCTCATTTGAAAAGAGCTCTAGTGATCAGAATTTTTTTTAAACATGAATAGATGTAAAAAAATATTTGACTAGAAGCGAAAACGATTGAAGAAAAAAAACGCCTTAGGAAGCCCCTGAAACACTCCTGGATACCATAGGACCCACTCAACCCCCTAGAACACCCCTACAACAACTCTGAAATCCTTTGCAAACTCGTGGATTGCTCCTAAACTCCTCTGGAACGCCCTGAAATACTCCTGGGACCACCTTAACACTCTGAATCCCTCTGGAACGCCCTTGAAACCCATTGAAAACCTCTGGAACCATCCTGAAGCCCTCTGCAACACCCTTGGAACATCCCTGGAACGCCCGTGGAACCCCATGACATGCACGATTACGTAAAGTGGAAAAAAATAATCTGCCAGTCATGCTAACATCGTATGCTATGTCAGTGTTCAACAATTGGATCCTAGATGCATAATGATAATGAGATACGAAAAATATTTTTAGAAATGAAATTACAATGAAAATGTGATTTCAAACTATGTTAAACTGTTAAGGACATCCTTCCAGTTCTTGTAACTATGGTGTGACTTTGATATTTGTGGTCGATTCACCAGCATAGCTTATTTCGTAAGAGCAATTTCTTAAAATTAATCTTAAGAATTGTGCAGTTTTCGTGTCATCAGCAGCGGTACAAAATTTTCAATCGATATTTTTGAAGTAAAATATGTATAATTATGTAACTTAATTGGAGCAATATCGTGACACACATGTATACGCATCTACATCATACGTTTACGTTGAGCGAAAATAACTCAAGTTAGATTTATAATAAAATTTTCAGAAACTGTTCAACATTTGGGTGGTGTTCAACAATTAGCGAATTACCCTATGCGTAGAACGGCAATGCAGTCGTCTATATACTTACGTGTTACTAAAAATGTGTGTATGTCATCATATTAATAGAACAATTATGTGATATAACGAAAGGCAAACATTAACTACCCAAGCATTGTTTATCAATTATCTTCTTTATTTCGCTTACTATCGTCAATATGTAATCTCACAATTGGTTCTAGGATTTGGTCTATTTCGCACCATCGGTATGTATCTGCTGCATATTTTTTTGTTATCTTTTTTCAAAACTTCATGAATAATCGTGGCTGCTAACATGGTGGTGACACTACTGTTGGCATTCTGTCAATTTCGTGATCAGTAGCGCGGACATTTCGGTACTCTCTACATCGCTTGTTTTTCAAATGGCAGTGTTTAGAGTTCCCTAACACACATTTTATTTTTCTTCGGAAAGCTTTTTTTTACTCAGTTTTTTGAGACTTCGATAGGCCAATCGTGGTCTATCGGGCGTCGTTTTATTTCAGTTTTCTGTTGAGATGCGTTACAGCACGTCTATTTTATAGTAATTGATATTCTTACCTAGGTTTTGGATAAATGTGTGCCATCTAGATTCATGCGTTGAGGGTGTTTTGTGAAATACGACTTTAAACTTCTATTTCTTTTTTTTTTCTTTTTTTGATAAACTATCATCCAAATAAAACTTTGAACTGTTTGCTAGATCTCGTCGATATTTATCCGTACAATAATTTTAGATTTGTAAATACTATCCTAACTCAAATTTGTATTCTCAAATAGCATCACCAGATTTTTTTACTAGATCAGCTTCTATTTTCTCACATGGCGATATATATACGTCTTATAAAACTTGAACTACCTTATAGTGATCTGAATTTCATAAACTAAATGTAGCTTTTCAACTTTCTTCGTTTCAAAAAAAATATTCATAAATTGCATTTTTAAACTCGTTTTAACTACTCGATTTATTTTTACTCAGTTTTTTATCTTTTCGTTTAAGGTCATTCGTTTTCACACCGCTGGTTTATGGCTTTCGGGATGGTGTTGTGTTTTACTCCTGCTCTTGCGGACATTGGACAATGTTCATAAATGTTCGCTTTCAGTTGGATGTTGTGAGGATATTTTCCACATATATTAGGAAACCTTGTCCAACCTTGGATAGGCGAAAGGTGACAGTAACAGGTGTGAATTTGGTCTGGAGGAGATAGATGTCATGGAAGGTGCTTGGGAAACCCTACAGTTATTGTCGCTGTACTGCTAGAGATGGATCTCCAATAGAAACTCCGGAGAGAATATGGGTGATGATTTGAAATATTTATGTGGAAGTTTCACGAGTTAAGCTCATCCATGAGCAGAATGAACGAGAAGAAGATTCATTGAATTTATTGACGATATCTACAAAATATTCCTGTCACAACGACCAAAGCACTTATTGTTTCATTTTACTTTATATTTTAATTGCATCCAACAAAACGCTTCTGAAAAAAGTCGATGCGATGTCAACAGTTAGTCATGACGGCGGTAGCAAATGACAAACATGATGGTAATTTTATGCTTGATTTCGTTTGTGCTTCAAAATTATGTTTTGAGTAGACCCGTATATTTTCAGTCTGAAATGATTTTATGTCTCTTGTAACAACGTTGAAATTTGCATGAAATATTTCTGAAGCGCTTTGCTTGATACGTTTATTTTAACATTTGTTTAGTTATCAGAGGATTTTTATTCGAGAAAATTCAGCTCTGATTTAATAATATGTATTAAAAATAAATTAAATTGATATGGATTATCTACTTACCGTAGTCGTTATATACCTATGAAGTGGAATGATACATTAAAGCTCTAAACATCGATTCTTTGTCATGATTCGTCTCGAATGCGATTGCTTTCTCAAAACAAACTTTCACGAAAGCTTTACTGCTATCCATTTTATATCGCAGTCTGAATAGACCACCACTTTGGAAATTTCAAATGCTATTCTAAAGCTTTATCTGGCTTTGCAATAACTTCTTTTTACATATTATAATTTTCTCAACAATTAGTCAAAAGTTGCCTCTTCTTAGCTTTGTGTTTGGACTTTCCCACCTATTTTTAGAATATACTCTTCAACATTGATATAGTTAATTATTAACCACGTTCTATTTGACCGTCGAGATACGTCTATCACTTTCAACTAGCACATTGAGCCTGAACAATTTTATCGCGATAATATGTGCGTAAACATTTTCCTTTAGTCTAGCCCCCCGCTTTCGACAATAATACTAATATTACACTTATCGAATCTTGCTTCAGTTCGTTGATTTAAGTTCATGGTGTATCGTCAGCTGTCTAAGTGCAATCGTATAGAAAATCAACCTTTTTTGAGCAATGATCACTTTGACTGCTTACCATATTCACCATCGATTTACACAAATAACATCAACGTTTTGGATAAGATACAAGCTACGCTGGACCTACCGGTTTCTAGTTCAGTTTTCAATACAAAAAACGCTTCTCGAATTGTTGCTGACTAAATTTGGAATTACTCGTACTTTGGCTCTGTGCTCCCGCGATTCTGGCGAATCACGAAATTTTACGTCAATCACGATCGTCTTCACGCGTCGCGCCTCTTGGGACGCCCATGGCTAAGGATGATGGAGATTTTTCGTTGCGCGCGACCGAGACTGGTTTGTTTCGACCGATTCGACGGAATCCCTCAAATCGAACGGACGAACAGCTTTGTTGTTGGGGCGAAAGAAAACGGAAACATAGAATGGCGAATGGACGTGCGCCCAAATGTATACTATACGAGTTGCTCGTATCTTTTCAGTGTATTTCAGCCGGCCTTCATCCACCGGTCTATCGAGTATTCCAGGGCGGCGACCCAGCTGCGAATGGGAAGAAATCGAAAAGTAAAAAGAGCGGTGTTAGGAATATGTATGCCTAGACATGTGGGTTCCATAATTATATTCCAAGAGGACGGCAACCTTTTTTTTCACTATGGAGTTTGACAGGTTGGATTGTGCCTCCTTACGTGGAGCATACATTTATGCTCCAGCCAAAATATTCACCAACACAGTCGTGAAATTTGAATGTTTACCTTTTTACGAGGGATATTGGTGCAAAACGCTTGCATCACATTAGATCTTATAAAAATGTGGATCATAAAAAAGCGGCATATTTGATAATTTTCAATTTGAGAGTGACAATGTTTAGGTTAAGTTCCTACAGGGAGTGGGAATTGTTTGTGAAAAGACACACAACACCTCTTTTCGCAAACATTGTTCGCCAAAGTGCGTTTTTCCTTCTTTTCTCTCGCTGCTGTATTGAGTGAATGTTGGTATTAGTGAGCGCTGGTTGCGCATGATAAGCGGCAACAAAATCAGATAACCATAGCACCCCCGTGTTATATTCAATTTCAAATGTGAAGGGTGCAACCAGTGTTATCACATTTTTACCTGTTCCAGAGGCTCGAAAATATATGTACTCGAACACTCTTTAAAAATTTCCTAAAATCTAGTAATTTCTGCAAATTCACCTTACAGCTCTTCATGGCCGGATGCAGAAGAGGAGGTTAGATTGTGCTGGAGGGGCCCTGGTCCCGGGCCCCCAAATTTTGGGGATCCCCTACAAAAATCTATTTTTTTTGGTTACTGCACATTAACTTTATGATTCTGATTGGTCCAATACTGTTTGAAACAAAAAAAAAAAAAACATTTTCTTGCATGGGCCTCCCCGCTCCGGCCCCATGAACCCACCATTCGTAGTCTGGGCCTGGCTCGGATCCTGTAAACTGAACCTATTGAAGCGTTGAAGCAAAATAGTGTAGGTCCATAGTGAATCATAAAAATAATATTGTAATCATTGTTCTAATAACTACATGAGCTGTACAAACACATTGCATTGCAAAAAGAAAAATAATTTCTGGAGGATTCATAGAATGAACTCCTGGAGGAAGTCCAGTGGACAGGGATGCCATGTATACATATTTATCTGTATTATACAGGTTCTTAAGCATCTTTAAGATTGCGTTTATATGGAAAACATATTTTGGATTTGTATAGAATATGGATTTTTCACCCGATTTTTGTATGGGGTACAGATTTTTGAACGAGTGATACAGAATATAATCTGGCATCCCTGCCAGTAGATAATCCTATTGAAAATACTAGTTAAAAGACTCTGAGGATTTATCCAGGTATTATTCTACGAATAACTAAGGGAATCCCTCTACAGATTTCTCCAGAGCTTTATCCAGGAATTCCTCTCAGGATTTCTTGAAAGCTTTCTATACGGATATTTCTTAGGATTTTCCTAAGGATTCCTTCAGAGATTCCTCTAAAAATTTCTCTAGTAATTTTTCAAGCATTTTCAAGCATTCACTCCTTCCAAGATTTCTCAAGAATTTCCTTCAGATTTTCCATGGGTTCCTCTAGCGATTTCTCTAAGAATTGCTCTAGGATTTATCCAAGAACTCTTCCAGGAGATTCGCAAGGATTTTTCTAGGGATTTCTCTTAGGCTTTCCCCAGATAATCCTCCATTTATTCCTTCACAGATTTCTACAACGATTACTCCTGAGATTTATTCAGGAATACATTGAGAGATTTATTCAGACATTATTCTAAGAATTTTCAGGGATTTTGTTTACAGATTCTTTCTTGGATTTCAGCACGCATTGCACTGGATTTTTTTTCTACGAAACCTCCAGAAATTCTTCTATTTAGAAATTCTCTTGAGATCTCCCACTGCATTTTAAAGGGGTTCCTCCAGGGAGTAGCTCTTGATATTCCTCCAAAGATTTATCAAGGATTTTTTAATCCAGACCTATTTCTAAGAATTTCTCCAGGAATTCTTTTGAGCATTTCTCCAGGGTTTCATAACCAAGTGAGATCTCATGAGTTAAAATTCCAGAGAAGATTTCTGAAATAAAGAATTTTTGGGGTAAAGTTCTGCAGGAACTCACGAACGAATCCGGTCAACGGATTCCAAACATAGAAAAGGTTTACGGGCAGGCTAAATACCTAGTAGGTTGCCAAGCTGGAGATGATGAGTTTGATTCCAGGCCCACTCAAGATTATTTTCCCAACGTTTCTTCACTTGGTATGGGTCTTCCTCAGAGGGTAGATAAGTCATACCATAGACAAACAGATGTAACTCTTGCAAAACTTCCATCGACTACGCTTTTATCGATTAATTTAAATCATCATAGTTGTGGCTTTCACAACCAACTTTTCTTTGTGTTTGACGTTTCACACTAGCACGTTCTGTTGACGATATTGCACAACGCAGAGTTTCGTGAAACATTTCCACCAGGTGATGGTAGTATGAAGAGGGTTATGGATTTCCCCGAACAACTTTCTGAGTGATACGTCTGTTTGTCTATGTATTGATGTTGCAAAGTATCTTTAAGAACTTTACTCAGAATCGTAAAATGAATATAGCTAGCATTTCCGAGAACTAGGTATTCCCCCAGAGATTACTCAAAAAATTCCTTTTGAGGTTTTCCTAGGACTTCTTCCAGAGATTTTTCTACGTATTTCTCAGACTTTTTCTACAGGTCCATCCAGAGATTTCTCCAGTAACTTCTCGAGGTATTTATCCACAAATACCTCTCAGGTTTTCCGAAAGGTTTTCTCTACGGTATCCCCGAGAGTATACTTTAGACACTTCTTTAGTAATTTTACCATGGATTTTCTATGGATTTCTGCAGGAAGGAAGCTAAGAACGGAGTGCCCTTTTGATTCCATTAGTATTTTATTAGGACATTTCTTTAAGAGTTTCTTCAGGTGTGTTGAGAATCTTGTCAGAGATTCTGACAGAGACTTCCTCACAATAATACCAGGTACGCATACATATCCGTATTAAGGGCTATTCACACCAACGGCCTGGGGTCGGAAAAATGAAGCATATCGGTAGAAAAAAAAAAAGAATTCCACCAAAATCTGCATCAATTGCACATTTCTTATGTTTGTGTCATAAAAACAATGCTTGGGGTGAATAACTAACTGTTTTAGAAGAGCATCAATACGCTTTTTAGTATTGCATTTTATTGCCTATTACTGGTGACGTTTTCTTAAAGTACACACATTAGTCATATTTTTGTCGGAAATTCCACACACAATCTTCCACATTTTTTCCAATTATTTCATAACTTTTTGAAATTTTACATATTGATAATGAATTTCCTCGACTGTGACTTCAAGGGGATCCTCTGGCAATTTCTTTAGGAATTCTCCCTTTAGCAACAAACTTCCTTCAACAATTCAGTTGGGAATTAGGATAGGAGAATTTTTGGAGGAACTTCTATATAAATTTCAAGAGGTATTCCTGGGGAAATTCCTGGAGAAATCCCTGGAGGAATCCCTTGATGAATTTCTTGAGACATCCCTGGAAGAATACCTAAATGAATTTGTTGAGGAAATCATTGAAAGAATTCTTGTATTAATTCGTGAAGCAATTCCTGGAGTAATTTTTGGAGTAATTCTTAGAATTATTCCTTAAGAAATTGCTGGAATAATTCCAGTAATAAATCATGTGATAACTCTGGAACTCGCTGGAATTTCTGGAGTGTTTCCGGGAGGAATTCATGGAGGCTTTCCTGGAGGAATTATTGGAGGAATTTCTGGTGGAAATCCTGGAGAAGTTCCTGGAGGAGTTTCTGGAGGAATTCTTGAAGAAATTGGTGGAGGAATTCCAAAAGCATTTCCTGGAGGAACTTTTGTATTAATTCTTGGAGGAATTCCTGGAGGAATTTATTCAAGAATTCCTAGAACAAGTCTGGGATAAATTCCTGGAGATATTACTGATATAATTTCGGGATTAACTCCTGCAGGAAGTTCCGAAGGAATTTTTAAGGAATGCCTGTATGAATTTCTGGAGTACTTCCAGGAGGAATTCCTGAAGAAATTCTAGGAAGAATTCAGAAAATCCTGCAGGAATTTCTGGAAGAATTCCTGGAGTACTTTTCGAAGGGATTCCTGAAGTAATTCGTGAAGGAATGCCAGAAGGATTTTCTGGAGAAACTCCTGCAGGAATTCTTGGTGGATTTCCTAGAGGAATTCCTGAGTAGTTCCTGGAGTAACTCCTGAGGAACTCTCGAAGAATCTCCAGAAGAAATTCCCGAGAAACTCTCGGAAAACTCGTGGAGGAATTCTCGGGAAGTCTTGGAGAAATTGCCTAGGAACTTGTAGAGATATTTTTGGAGTACATCTCAAAGAATTTCTGTCCTGGAGTAATTCTTGGATTGTTTCCGAGGAATGTCAGGATGAATTTCCGAGGAACTACTGGAAGAATTTCCAGGGTTGTTTTGTGGATATCATGGAAATATTTCCGAATAACTCTTTTAGTAATTTTCGGGAATATCGAGTAGAAATCCTTGTAAAATCCTGGAGAGAATCATGGAGAAATTCTCCTGAAGTTGAAGTCCTGGAGGGAATTTCCGGATTATTTATGCAATAGTTTCCTGAGAAATAATAGAGATAGAGATATTCCTAGGAAAACGATGAAAAGATTCTACAACAAATGATGGAGGAGTTTTTGGGGTTTGAAATGCCTGGAGAGCTCCTGAATTCATTTTCGGGAACTTTAGGAGAGCTTCCCGTTGAACTGACATTTTTTCTGGAAGCTCCTGGTGGTATTGCCAAGGTACTTCTGAAGTAATTTCAACGGAAATTCTGGATTTTTTTTTTTTTGAAAACTTTTAGGAATTCTTGGGAAACTCTACACAGTTCAAAATTGTTACATCGAGTTCGCTGTAACAAAATAACCACCATCGTTTACACCACCAGTCTCCATCGGATTGCTTACAACTTTGCGTGCAAGCAATTCTTTTAAGTAAAATTAAATGACATAAAATTTAAATTTGAACGTCAAGTGTAGTTTTCAGAATTTCTTTCTATGCAAGAGAAAGTTTTGGAACCAATTCTTGGAAAAAACCTCAAAAGAAACTTTTGTAGGAATTCCTTATAAAACGATTAGAGGGTTTCTAGAAGGAGCACCTGGAGGACGAATCCCAGATAAAGCTCTTCAAGAGGAATCACAATAAAAAAAAACGAGAGGAATCCCAGAAAAAACTGTGTACTAAAGGAACTCCAGACCTTCGTAGGGATCACAAAAGAAGGTCCTGACTTAATCCCACAAGCAAATCCTGGTGAAACTACAAAAGAAACTTCTGGTGGAATTCAAACATAAACTTACCTGAAATCGTACAAACATTCGAACTAAACAATTATTACCACAATTCTCATCGAAATCTTACTTAAATGTTTCTGACATAAAGCTCTATTTTCCTCTCTTAATATCCATAACATTTTGGTGGAATTACAAAAAATCACAAGAATGCAATCGGAACGCTCATCGAAACTTCTCTTGATTTTTGTATCTGCATCTTATCCACATCTTTGTTACTGCACATCAAATATACTGTTTCATAGTATGCGTGAGTTCTTGCTACACAGCAAAAACATGTGAGAATTACACCCGGCGTTAATGAATTTGACATTCAAACTTCTATCCTATTTCACTGTTACAGGTTATATCAGTAACAAATTTTGAAAACGACGTATAATCAATGCTACTCCATTGATTATACGTCGTTTTCAAAATTTGGTGTTTTTGTTACAGGTTACATTATGTAACATTTTTCAACTGTGTACATCAATTGCCGGCGCTGATAATGAAGCAAAAAAAAGTCATGTTAATTCTCGGCCCGGTCTCAACCCGTTGGTGTGAGTGGCCCTTTTATACAGATTCTCGAGCATCTGTACAAATTTCGTTTTATGTGGAATTCAGATTTTTGAAGCAGATGATTATTCTCCGAACGACACCCTTTTGGTTTTTGACTTTCATATTAAATGTAAACAAAAAGTTGTTTGCATACATCCAAGCATCATTGAACTCCATTAATAAACAATTTACATTACATTCAACAGAGACTAAACAGATGATGCGGTACTGTAACTGAAAATAGCTTCAGACCATATTTGGTACGACCGGTAACATTCTGCGTCTCACCGAAACTGGCCGAATGTAAAAGGAATCCCAGGTAACCACTAAGCATTTGAATAAGCCGTGTATCAGCCCGTATTACGCATTTAAAATGCTTGCTGCCCTACATAAGCAGTTCAAATGCATAGCTGCCTTGAGTTAGCATTAGGTGTGCTGCTCAAAAGCTTTCGGCTGTTAATTAGCATTTCAACTGCTTGAAGTGGTTTCACTTGGGAGCATACATAATGCTTTGCAACTGCTCTTTAAATGCTAGGAGCAAAAAGGTTGGGAGATATGTTACGCATTTGGCAACACATTTTGTCTCTCTCTTACAGAGCCTATGCTTCTGTTTACAAATTTGTGCATCTCTTTTGTTTCTTCATTTTCCCCTACTCATCCAAAAGCACCAAAGAAAACATTACGGCAGCTGGATTGGATTGGGAACTTGGCCATAAAAAAATCCCCAATTATTTATCATTTCGTCGGAAAATATGTGCCGAATAGGTGGATGCTTTGGTGGATCATAGGATTGTTTGAAAGAGGGAACAAACAATCATATTCCACAGATATTTAAAAGAAGGGATCGTAATGCTCTACCACAACGAAATATCTCAATAAAAACAAGTTTTGAATGTTAAAGCTGTTATCGAATCATTCTTTATATTGGCGATTAAATCAACGCACGCCACCGGGACAGCTTTAGCATCGTGGATCAGGAGCAACAAAATCCGAAGCAGATATGATTAATCAATCTCCGGATCGTAAGTTCAAACCTACATCACTACAAAAATCAGCAAAAAAGTACCACCTAGCATCGGCTGGAATATGGAAGGACGATGAAGCAGGCTGAGAGAACGAGAAGCAGACGTCAATCTATTTTTGTTTTTTTTTTGCTCGACGAGGCGTTACGCTTCTTTGACATTTCGTCACGACGTTCCTGAAGGGATAGCACTAAGACAGCCCGTTATTTTGCCAAAACCTGCTGTGAGGTAGCACTATAGGCGCATATACGGCTAATTAGCATTAAACGCCTTGTCGTAAAGGCTACTATAATGCTGAAGGAATGCTATTTTAAATGCTTACTGGTTACTTGGGATATGTTTAAGCACTCCGGCATCCATCTGCAAATTTCCATGAGTTTTTCTTATACAAAAATTGTGTCGCAGCACGGTACAAGTCCGCGTACCTGTTCTGTGCGTACGCTTGTCCCCCAATTTATCAAATTTTAATTAGATTTTAATCAGTCGATTTGATAACTTACCGTTTCTTGTCCATTTCGGTGTCGGTATGGAAGTAGTAGTGACGCAGCGTCAACTCTGGAGGAACAATCTCAAAGGCGTACTTCTTTCCACCGGCTGACGATGGTTGAACTCGGTATCCTTGCAAACAAGCCATTCCTAGACGATACGAGTAAAAGTAAAGCAAAATGGCGAAAACAGCGTAAGATTTAAACCGATCAAATTTTCCACAATATCCCTCCTTAATATTCTCACCGAATGCATTCTTGCTCGTGCTGTCATGGTAGAAATAGATGACAGCATCCTTCAGCACACAATATCGTTTGGTCCACGAACGCCACTTGCTGCCTAGTTTGGTCAAAGTACCCACACAATCCGGCTTTGGTATTCCGTTGGGTGGAAGTCTCAGGTTTCGAGCACTTAAGAAACGAGAAATTTATTTTCAACACAAAGGTCTCTATGATTTTTTTCCGGAGTAGCATTACCTAGTGTCCAACCAAAGATCATTCTGCTGGGCCGCATGGCTGATTATGGCCATCCATCGACTGGCAGCTTCGTCCGTATCTCCAGCTAGTTTTACCTTAGTGCCTTCTTCCGTTTCGATGGCAAAAGCAAACGGTCGTCCACCCGCTTCCAGTCCTAGTCGTTCCACTTTGTGGTTGGTGAGGATGATGGCACCGATGGGTTGAATATCCTAGTAATGATCATACCTTTCAGATGAGATCGTTTGAAGTTTAAACTTGCACTTACCAGTTCTGATTTGTAGTAGTACAGACAGTGGTCAGGACGCAATGAGAACCACCGTCGAACCCACTTTGTAGTGGAGCTACTGGAAAGACGCCACAAGAAACCGGAATAGATCGCTGGATTCACCGTGGTGTCCTCCAGTGGCGATAACACACCGATCGTTCGTGCCACCTGCGTAAAAGGATTTTCTAAGAATTTGGAAATCTTCCACAGTTGATCGAACCTACCTCCAGTTCCAATGTATCGCTACCGGCGTGAGCGATTTTAACCACCTCTGAGTGGCTCTTGTCGATCACTGAAATCCCATTCACGGACAGAACGATGTCACCCACCTCGAGACCCGAAGTTTCCGCTGGAGTGTCTGGCTCGATGGCAGATACCACTACCGGCTTCGATCCGTGTATGCGAAATCCAAACTCCCCGGATTTCCTGCACACCACAACCGTTTTGTCTGTTTCTAGAAGGGAAAACCAAGAACCGGTCTGAGCAACCTTCATAATTAAGTTTATTTCCATGCCCTTACCAAAGCTATTTGTATTCTGCCGTCGGTACATCTCCACGCATGACTTCCGGTGAACCAGTCTATGGGTAATCGCTTGATACTTTTTACGGAAGTCCTTCTCAGATTCCGTTGATCCTCTTCGTTCGGCAAGATCGCGAGGAGGTCGATCGAAACTGCCCTCGCCTAGGAGATCATGCCGCCTCCAAACATCCCGATCAGCTATGCAAATCCACAGCCCGGCCTTATAGTTACCATGATAAACACCCTGCTCTGGTTCTACCTGATGCTCGCTGTACGGAGCTACAGGCGCGACACAAGGTGAAGATCCTGCGGGTCGTAAAGTACCCTGCTCGCTGTCATCTTTCCCACGTTCCTCACTCTGAAAAACAAACCATGCTAAATCTGATCCTCAACCCCGCCTAAGCCACTACGCACCTTCGCTCGATACTCCTGCCGCGATTTAAAGTGCCTACGATCGGCGTGTCGATCTTCGGAGCGAAATCGCTTGTCCATCTTCTTGTACAGCCGTGTGTGATGTGGAGTTTTTGTGCAGTCCGGCGAGTCAGCGAAGCCTTCGGGTGGCTGCACGATATCCGGTCGATCACCATCCGTCGAGTCTAGCGTTAGGGCCGTCATTGACCCTTCCGACTCACCGGGCACACTGACAACCTCCACGTCTTTACCACAGTGGTGACAGTGAACCTTCAAGAGAAAATGATAACGTGATCAACCCCAGATTTGGAAGGGAAACCCCGTGAAACCTACTTGCTTATCCGACTGAGACAGGCCATCAGCCTCACTGTAGAATACGGAATCCGATCCGGGTGAAACCGAACGCAACGACTCAGTAGATATTGCTTTCAACCGTTTCTCCGGGGAAATCTTTTGCTTCAAGGGTGAACTACCGGACGGTGGACTACGTATTTGGGAATAGTACTGAGAGGGACTAAGTTTGGGTGCGGTCATTGCATGAACCGGTAAAGTGGAAGCTTGTGGTTTCTCCGGACTACGAATCAGCGGGGTTTTTACTCTTCGCATAGGTGTACTGACGGGCTCTTCACCACCGGCGGCCGTTCTAGACCGTGGCAACTTCCTAGTCTTAGGCCGGAAACGTTTCTGTTTGCTACTGGGACTGGCCCCATCCAGCACGTTCAGCGCCCCTTTATCCTCCGGAGACAGTTTCTTAAAACCGGGACTGGGTTGTCTCATCGGAGTTGTGTACGTCTTCAAGGAATCTTTGTCGAACTCCAACTTGAACAAACTCTTTTTCCTGCGACGCTCCTCTTCGTTCCAATCGCGACCTCTGCGGGCAGGTCTTGCGAGAGTTCCCTTGGTATCCTTCTCGTCGTGAGAGGAAGAGTACCGTTTCTCGCTTCGTTCATCATCGGAGATAGACTCCGGTTTGATTTTCGCTTTGGATGGCAGTACTTTCGAAATGGTTTGCCGTGATGGAGAACTGGTTCGCTTCTTGTTTGCCATGTTGAAGCTTCCGCTGGAGCTGCTGCTAACCGAGTGAGCAGGTGAGGGCTTGGGAAGCGGGGGAATTTGTGGAGCCACCGGTCGTTCCTCGATTGGGGGTGTATCTTCGCAGATGGCATCGACTCGCGCCAGGCTGTAGAGGGACGATGCGCTCTCGAAAGAGGAACCATCCTGAGTTGCGTTTGCTGAAGAAAAGTTATTATGGTCGTATATTGTGGAGTAATAATGGTACCATCGAACAATTATGAATGATTTGCGGCAAAGCTAAAATTCTAGTTTGTGAAAACAACTATTTCTAACAATTGAATAACTATTGCAAAGCTGGACATTTATTGGAGGTGATCATCTACTTGATGGAACAGCTTTATTAAACACCATTAACAAGCATTATCGAACTATAGGTTTTTTATTACAATGATTGGTATCACAATTATTTGGATGGCTTTCTTCGTCTAGAGGAATTAACATAACTGTAATAATAGAGGTGATAAATAAGAATTCCGGATCGCCGAAGCTTCTCTCAAGGAAAACATAGGCCCATCATAACTATTTCTATAAGTATTTCTGAAGAGATATCTGGAGAGTTTTTAAAGGAATCCTTATATAACCTTCTGTATAAAAAAAAATCAGGGAAGACCTTCTGAAAAAAATTAGGATAAAATCCCTGAAGAAACCCTTAGAATACTCAAAGAGTTTCATGAGGTATTTCTAAAGACATACCTGCAGGTGTCTCTATATTAATGCCTGAAATAATTCTCAGAATGAATCTCTTAAGGAATTCCTAGAGTTTCCGATGCATTTCTGGACGGAGCCTTCGGAGCAATTCCTGCAGAGGCCTTTGAAGAAATTTGTTATGTACGAATTTCTGTAGGAATTCCTGAAGATTTATGATGAAACCACAAAAGGTATTCCCGAAAGAATCTTCGGAAGAAACTGGATATTAAATTTGAAAGAGTACCTCAGTTGTATATCAAACATTGTCCGTAAAACATTTTCTTTCGTAAAAATCATTTTTTATTCAAATGCTCATAACTTTTTTATGTTTATTTTATTTAAACTAAATATTAAAGCTCCATTGGAAAAATGTTGAGCGAGATCGAATAAATCTTTTAAAAGTTATAGATTAGTAGAGCTTGACGGTTTTTAAATAAAATTTCAATACACTATATCTCAAAGAATATTGAATGAAATATTTACATAAGCTATTACACAGCGCAACATTTTTTTGTCTCAAGAGCAAACTTATGTGTCTCCGTCACAATTTTGAGCTATACCTCAATTTATAGGGCAAAATATGCGATTTTAGGCTTTTTTGACTGCAAGCCATTGAGCATGGAAATATTTATTATAAGAAATCAAAAAGTTACAGTGTATCAAATAATTGTCCGTACAGTTATT
Source organism: Aedes albopictus (assembly GCF_035046485.1). Taxonomy (NCBI): domain Eukaryota; kingdom Metazoa; phylum Arthropoda; class Insecta; order Diptera; family Culicidae; genus Aedes; species Aedes albopictus. The sequence continues at coordinate 54,138,379 of NC_085137.1, read as the reverse complement.
TTTTTTTGTCGAAATTATTTTTCATTCAAATGTTAATAACTTTTTTATGCGTCAATCGAAAATGCTGAAATTTTGACCAATCATGAATCATATATTAAAGCTCCAAAAGTAAAAATTTTAGCGAGATCGAATAAGTTTTCTGAAAGTTATAGAACTTTAAGTAAAACTTATAAGACTTTTGAACACATTTTTTAAAGATTATATCTGAATATGTACTCGATGATTTTTTTTTTCAATTTTTTTTTGTGTTACATCTTAGACCTAAGGCTTTCGTATGCAGCCATGTTTGGGGTTTTTTATTCACCACAAAAAATATGAAAAATGTGCGTATGTAGTTGACGATGTTTTAAAATTTATCATATTTTGCACATATAATATGCCAAACGTTTTCCACCAATGAAAGTGCATTAACTGAACGAAAAATCCATAGGACCTACTCTTCACATGTAGTTTAGTAGGTCCTGTATAAAAATATATCATTAAGAGAGTATAAAAAAGTTGAAAACACTTGGCATTTTTATTGATCAAAATATGATGCATTTCCAAATGACACTCTGAACATATACAGATTTTTCATATTTTTTGTAGTGAATATAAAACCTTAAACGAAGCTGCATATGAAAACCTTAGCTGTAAGCTGTAACACGAAAAATATTGAAAAAGTTTCATCAAGTACATATTGAGATATAATGTTGTAAAAATGTATTCAAAATTTTTATAAGTTTTACTAAAAGTTCTATAACTTTCAGAAAACTTATTCGATCTCGCTGAAAATTTTACCAATGGAGCTTTAATATATGGGTTATAATTGGTCAAAATTTCAGCGTTTTTGCTTGACGTATAAAAAACCTATAATCATTTAAATTAAAAATTATTTTGACCAAAAAAATGCTGTTTGATACACTGTAATTGGTCAATTAACATCTAAATTACAGACTCATGCAAAATATTTCGTTTTACCTAATCAAATTTGATAGATTTAAGCATTTTATGTTAGTATGAAAACTTGCATGCAACTTTTGGAGGGTGACTTGTATGGGAAATATCGTACCTAACATAAATCGCTTAAAAATATCAAATTCGAATTGATAAAACGAAATATTTTGCATGAGTCGTTAATTTAGATGTTAATTGACCAATTAACCTTTTGATTGCTTAAAAAAAATATGGACCAAAATCGCATATTTTGCCCTATAAATTGAGGCATAGCTCAAAATTGTGACGTGTTGGAGCAAATCTGAGCCCGGATTGGGATTCAGCGGCCCAAAATCTATCAGAGACACATAAGTTTGCTCGTTAGACAGACCAAAAGTTAATTTTTGTTACGCTGTGTTATAAACCATTTTTTTTCGCGCAATTTCAAAAAGATGTTTGATTACCCCAAGTTCTCTATAAAATCTTCGGTTATAAACTGTGAAGGCCCGGTCCAATATTTTTCAAAAATTCTTTCACTATGACCCTTCTAGGGTCTCAAAACCCTGTTTTTTTTCTCATCCCATAACACCAAATTTTGTAAAATTTTATCGAGCAGTGTAATCATTTGAGAAGAGTCCCTGGAGGAAGTCCCGAAAACAATCCTGGAAGTATTTCTGGAGCAATCATTGCAAGGTGTTTGAAAAAAAAATGTGAAACATTTGAAGAAATTAGCATTAGTATTAGCATTAGCATTAAGCAAGTCGTACAAATTCGTAGGTGGTTGTGAAACATTTGAAGAAATTTCTCGTTTTTTCAGAAATCTGAATGGTTTTCTGAATGAATTGATTAAGTTGATAATACTTGACAGTTTTATTGATCTTAATATGATAAATATCCAATTTTTAACTTGAATTTGAATCTGTTTTATCAAGTGCGTATTTTTTAAATTTGTTCAAAAATCAAGCTTTATAACTTTTTAAATTTTTTACTGATTTTATTAAAATTTCAGCAAATAATGGAATTTTATCCGGGTTAATCCTTCAGGGGGATTTCTGGATGAACCCATCAAAACATGTCTAAAAAGTCCTTGGAATGATTTCTTAACGAAGTTTTGGTGAAATTTCAGATGAAAAGAGAAGGAAAACTCTGGGGCAGTTTCTGAAAAAAATATCGTGAAGGTATGCAAGTTTATAAATATATATTGAATTGTAGCGATACAAAAATACCGGCGGAAATTCTCGAAAAAATCCGTGGTAAGTTTTTGGTAAGGAATTCCTAGGAGCTTTTCGAAAGGTATCTATGCAGCAATTTGAAAAGCAAACCATGTTAGATAGGCTTGTCCACCTTTTCAAGAATATTCTCTGATTCTCAAGTGCACCCTTATATTTTGATTGGCATCCTGAAAGAAGGAACTGGTCGAATAAAATTGATTTGATGCACCTCTCAATTTCAATGGATTTGGCTAACCATTTTGACCAGTTACTTCTTTTTGGATGCCTATCAAAATATGGGGGTGGACTTCACAATCAGAAAATATTTTTGAAAAAGTGGACAGGCCTAGTAAGTCTTTCCAAAGGAGATCTATGAGAACCTTCCAAAGGAATTTTTAAATAAATTTCTGAGAGAATAGCTACAGGATTTTTTAAGAATATTTCCAAATATTTTAGGACGAATTTTTAAAAGAATTCGTGAAGGATTTTTTTGAAATTTTTTCTGAGGGAATATCTGGATGACAAACTTTCAAATAAAACTGATGTCGACATTTCGGAAGGAATTCGTGAAAGATTTTTCCAATGCATTCCCGGAAGGATTTCTGAAAGAACCCATCAAGAAATTTGTAAAAAAAGTTCTTGGAATGATTTCGAGAGGGGTTTTTAGTGAATTTTTAAAAGGCATCAGAATGAAATTCTGGAGCAGTTACCAAGATAATAATATTAAGGAGGAACGCAAGATTTGTGAATACAAATAAATAATTCTAGGGATAAAAAACCCAGATTAATTCACCTAGTGGTGATAGTGCCTTTCTCGTCGAATATGTTATGTTGATTTGTTTTAAATCCGCCAGCATATTGAAATGTTTAGTAAAACAAGCTGGAAACCATGTATATATATTTTAAGCGCTTAGAAATGGCTCTGGGTCCCCCCCATAAAAATATAGGTATTATCTGACCAAAGTCAGGGGTGTCATAGCTGCCAAAACTACTCGTTGTTGCCCAGTTTTTTAAGTCATTACTACTTCTAAAACTACTACTGAAACGTGCATTCAGCTTCTTTTTTTCAGAACCATATTCAGCCTCTACTGTGTCTTATACAGGAGATTGAGCTAATACGGTAAGCCGTATTCAGCCTCTCCTGTCGTTGAATCATATTCAGCCTCTTCTGTATCGTTTAGGAGGTTTTAGCTAACACGGTAAACCGTATTCAGCCCCTTCTGTCGTTTAACCATATTCAGCCTCTTCTGTGTCTTATTCAGGAGATTGAGCTAATACGGTAAGCCGTATTCAGCCTCTCCTGTCGTTGAATCATATTCAGCCTCTTCTGTATCGTTTAGGAGGTTTTAGCTAACACGGTAAACCGTATTCAGCCCCTCCTTTCTCATTTCCAGAAGACTTTAGCTAATATGATTTTCAGTATTTTCAGAAGACTTTAGCTAATATGATTTATTTCTAATTAACGATTCGTTTTAGTAGTTTACACTAACGTCCTTTAACTCAACATTATATGATTCAAATTATATACATCGTAGCATGTAAAGTCGTAAGGTGTGTTTACATCAAACGGAAGGAGAACATTATAATGTGCGTCTGCTTGGCCTGGTCTTGTCAAATGCAGTAATATTGGTAAATCAGTATCTTTATAACTTAGTGGTTCAACTTTAACAAACCGTCTTTCTCCGTTTTCGTGATGCAGCATAATAAATATAATTCGTTCCAGAGCCATACTGAGAGCAAACAGGGTGTCAAGGTTACCGAATAATGTTTCTGAACAACATATCTGAAGTAGCTTAAACAATGTTTCTGATTCCAAACCAATAGTGTTATCAATTTTCTTAAAAACGTGAATGTGTTCAATAACAGCTTGAAATGCGATTGCTCTGAGATCAAGACTAAAACTTTCGTTTCCTACCAGAGCATACGACATTGCGTTGAATTGACAACCGCCATCTCCAGTTATTGGAACCTCATAAAATTCATTCAAATGTTGAATTGACAATGATTTATCTCTGTTATGTTGAAAAGTATTAGCAGGTAATGTCCTTAGATAATTTGCAATGTGATCAATGTCATTTTTGAAACGCATCACATCGTTATCTGTAGAAGCTGTTAGCAGTTCCTCTAAATTAGTGAATGTAAATGGATCGTTATGAAATAAGAATTTTACATTTTCGAACAGATTTTTATTTCCATTATCATATGTATTATTTGTTGTATCTAGTGAGTTAATCCAATCGGTAATGTTATTTTCTATATGAAAATGTGTCAAATTTGATTCAACGTCACTGTACTGGAAAGATAAACTAGTAATATTCCTACTATTCGAGCTGATACTGTTATCATCAGATAATATGTCGACACAAGATGATTTTGGTGTATTCTCTAAAGATACTATGTCAGAAGATTCCTTTGATATTTCAATATTAACTGTATCGAACTCTTTCACATCACTGAGCATTTTCGGTTCATTACGGATAATGCAATACACTGGTTTATGGTCAGAAAAGTAGCATTCGTAAACTCCGGCATCAATGCTTTCAAAATTTGCGTACAAAACATCAAGCCGTGAACCCAAAATAGTTGTAGCTTCTGTTGGTGGTGTTTTAGAAACTAACGATAGACTGTTCATGAACGCATCAAATTCACGTACCTGCACGTTAGCTAAGTCATTGAGATTGAAATTGAAATCACCAACAACAATAGTTGGAATTCTTTTTTCAAATTGAAATTGAAGCATTACATCCTTGAAATCGCAAACGCTGGCTTTTGGTGATTTATATCCACTTATTAGCAAATTTCCGTTGACCTTGAATCCTACCATATCTATATGACTATGATAATGACCTTTTGCGTCTGCTTCAAATTCAATGCATGACTTAACAACATTTGTTATCAAATTGCTTTTAGCAAAACAGATTATTCCTTTTGCAATGTGCTTTCTTACATATTCTGGATATTTCACAGTATCAGACCGGTAAATTAAAGAAAATCCTTTGAAATCAATCTTTTCGTTTGCATACAAACAAGACTCTGAAAAAATCAGTATATCACAGCGGAAGTACCAGGGATCTACATCTATATGCTTTTTATTTGCACGCAATGATCGAACATTTAAGTAAGCTATCTTGAGACCTTCTGCGTTAATTAAATTATCAAAAACAAGTGACAATTGTCGTTCCGTCCTTAATCTTTCCATTTCATTCAAAGAAGCATCAATAGTGTTATTACTTTTCATATTTCCTGGAAAATTGCCTAGAATATACAGTCCTGAAAGACTGGTCACACGACTTAGTTGAACATAAACCAACTGGCGGGTAAGATTACCAGATTTTCTGAAATCAATACAAACATGTTTATATGTTTGACCTTGACTTTTGTGAATCGTTAGAGCTTCGCAAGGTACTATTGGAAACTGGTCCCGTATCATCTGATAATCTTTCTGGAAATGTGTTGTGAGATTGTATGCTTTTCTAGGGATGGGCGTCCACTTGAGATCAATACTGTTGTTTTCCATGAAATTCCTGTACTGTTGTCGAATCTTTTTACCAACATTGTCTGAATCGAATTTCAAGAATACAATTTTCGGTACTGCTGATCCAGGATTGCAATAAACGTACTCTAAGACTCCACTGGCACCATTAACTAGTCCATCCGATACGTCAAGATTAGCTGTCAGCATATATTTAATTCCTTGTTTAAATCTGATCTTGTAAGGATATCCTCCACAATCTTTTGTTGGTCGCTCTCTCCACATTTTCTTTTTGGCGTTTATTTGATTTGGTTTCAATTTTCCTGTAATTGTATCAACAGCAATGCACTCGATTTCCGCTGAAAGTGACTCCGATATCTTCTTGTCATTAAATTTATCAACATTCGCGTTGGTATAGTAAAGTCTGATAGCTGCATCCGGTACCTGCTGTTCGTCTACTTCCCGAGTTTTAATGACTTTGATATCTTCGTCGCTCATTTCTCCTCGCGCAAAGTTATTAAGCGCTTTTACAAAGCTTAAATCATCTTTCTGTCGCATAACCTCGGTTAGCTCATATAGGTTAAATTCATCCCATAGTGGTGAGATGTTTGTTTTAATAAGACTGTCCTTTGGAGATAGAAATATGACTGAGTCTTTTACTGGTGGTAACTGAAGAAAATCTCCAACAGTGATTACTGATAATCCACCGAACGATTCGTTTCTTCCAGTGATCTGCCGTAACCTTGTATCAATCCGACAGAAAATGGTACTACCTACCATTGATATTTCATCAATTATGATCAATCTGCAATGCAGTAACTGTTGTCTCAAATTGTTAGCGACGTCCATAGGTAGATCCGACATTTTTGAATTTTCTTGTAGTGGTAGAGCAAACGCAGAGTGTAACGTGTTTCCACCAATCAAGAAGGCGGCCTTTCCAGAAAATGCGCATAGTAACACCTTGATAGAATCAGTAGTTTGGTCCTTCAAAACTGCAGTCGAGTACTCCAAATGATGTGTGATTAACTGGAAAATAGTTGAAATGACCATGCTTTTGCCCACTCCAGCCGATCCCGAAATAAAGATTCGTAAAGGTAGTCTTCCAATGGTGAAAGACTTGTAGATGTGCATTACAATTTCTCTTTGTCGTTCGTTTAACTTACTAAGCATATCAAAAATATTATTTGGCTGTACCTTTGGGGGAGCGGTGTATACGAAAGGCACATTATTTTTCGGGCGATCTATGCCTACCTGAACAAGGATGTCGATTTCCTGATCCTTAGGAATTTGATTTTTCTCAAATTCTTCGATTTCATCCGCTTCAAGTACTGTTCTATGCTGCTCCGCTGCTAAAATAGCATCATCCAATCGATCGCTTGACAGCCTAAATATTTTATCGCGATTTCTTTCAATTAATTCTTTATTTTCCTCAAACTTTGCACACCAGTTAATAGATTCAATTTCCTCTTCATCTCTCCATGGAACAAATAGTAGAAGTTGCTCGCGATAGAAGTTGTCAGGATCTTGTTCAAACTTATATCGCACATATCGAACAATACGAGCCTTTCTGCGTCGCCTACAATCCAATTCGTCGTTCTCTATGTCTGTGTCATTATGCTCCTCATCCGAATCCATATTCTTATCTCGTCGAGGTTTCCTCGCAGTTTGAAAATAGTATGCGGCATATTCTGCCAAGCATACGTTATCCATTGCTATCCGTTCAGAATAATGTGTAAGAATGTCTTTTCCTACTATGTCCGTTGAATCAGGGTCCAGTGCTTGCAATTGCTTGCTTGATTTTAAAAACACAACTCTTCCATCACTACGGGCCGTGTTTATGAATACAGATGATCGACTGAACTCTGTTATGGGTGTTCCTAAGCAATGGTATACCGCTTCTGATGTTGATATTACGTGTCCGTTCAGAAATTTATTTGAGATGCATCGCAAACGATCCTGTAAACTTCGATCTCCTTTATCCAGCTCAGTTTGAAGGGTTTTTAATCCTTTCGATAGCCCAGCTTCTCCTTTCGCGACGTAATCAACGATGTACGATGCTACGGCATACTCGTCTACAATAAGTTGCAAATCAACATTTGATTCCATCAGATTGAGAATCGTTCGATTGTAAGTATTGATATCTACTTCACAAGACCTTCGCTTATAAAAGATAGTCAACTTATTGATAGAGCTTCTCAATGCCGTTAAATATGCCTCCTCTGACATGTGAAGATCATCCAAAACTTCATCGAAACTTTTTGTGATTCTTTCTGTACTCGAGAAGAATTGTTCCATCATTTTTTTGATGTGGTCTAAATTCGATTTCACTTCGGCAGTTCTCTCTGCTTTGGGTAGAGGTTCAAGAATCATTGTTTGTGGCATAACGAATTTGGGGAAGTTAAACCTACAAATATTTCTGTTCTTTTTTCCTTTGCTACATGTCGGCGTGTGTTTATGACGCAGATATTTGCAAAATGGGTTCTTCTCGTCAAATTCGCATGTGATGTGCTTATCTGCGAATTGTATAACCTGATTGAACGTATTACTGTCATCGGGATCTAGCTTAGGTGCATTATCAATCCACAGCAATATATGGTCATGTGGCGATCCTCTTTGTTGAAATTCTCGTCTGCGGAAGAAGTCAGTGACAGCATATGTTTCAAAAATTCCTCCTTCTGACTTGGTAATTATTTTCATCAAGTTCTTGATCTTGTTGTCATAATACATAGCCGTGAAGACTGGGTTTTCATTTACTAGCTTGGCTCTATCTTCGTATGGTAAGTTCAGTGCATCATACGAAGAAATTCTTTCACCGGTTGTGTATTCTTTCAAACCCTGTATTAATTCTGGCCAGTTAGTTTCAACAGGAGATACCGTGAGAAAAAATACTGGAGCGCCAATTTGTCGCACTTGGGCAAACAATACCTTTTTCTTCTGTTCCATATACGCCGGTGCACATCGTATTTGATTCATAAACCTTAATCCATTGTCAAACGATAGTAAACCACCAATAAAATCAGGTTGTAACGCCTGTTGAGCTGTAACTTTTGTGGCATTTTTCTTCTTCCGCAGTGCTATTTTTATCGAATTGTATGATTCGTTTAGCAACTTCGTTTTTGATAGATGCAATATTCGTCGTGGTTCAATCCGGTTTTGATAATATCGAATTTCCCATTTAATGGTGTCGTTTATCGTGACATTTTTATCGGTGAGCATTCGCGGTTGCCCAGCAAAGATTTTTGGGAAGCAAAGATACTCTATGTCTGGGTTACTGTAAGTGGACACTGGTTTCTGATGTTGTCCTGGAGCCATTACAATAACGGCATTTTTGGCAGCTATTTCATTCAAATCTATTAACAAACATTCATCATCTCCTTCACGCAATAGATAGCTGAATTCTTCATCCACATCATTGCATGTCCTGGAATCATCCTCTCTATCACTGACAGCTGCCTCATCGCCACATAAATCGTTAAAATCTGCAACGTCATCGGTGAACTTGATGCCATACTTCACATACAAGTCTGTTTGCTGCAAAAAATTTCCAGCTTCATTCAGTTCTTTCTGACGCACCAGCCCTTTCAGATAACTAGTGGCATGCCCCATATTTCTTTTAAACTCCACTGGAATAGCCAACATGTTCATTTTATCAATGCTTCTTGGAAGTGATTGTTCCATTTCATTAACGTCGGTTGGAACATAGACTACACTGCCTTGCGCGCCTATCTGCGGATTTGAAGCACGATGACTAAGAAGAAGGACCTTCATAAACGGTACATATGGTGACAGCAGCCGTTCCTCTACATCATTTAATACACTCAAACATTCCGGAACTGGAGGCAATTTCAAGCCGTTAGTACTCGAAAGTTTGGGTATTTTACCTGCACTAACATATTTGTGGCAAGTGTGACAAAGATAATTTTGTCTTTGTTCTTCATAGTTGTTAAGAATGTGTGAATCAACACAAAGAATTATATGTGCTGTCTCTGCTTGAAGTTTCGAACGCATCATAGAAATAGCCTTTTTGCGACTTATTTTCCTAAGCCCTTTTTCGAAAAACATTCGTTCACAACATGAACAGAGAAACGAAGGCACCTCTTTTCTGCATGCGATGAATGCTAGTTGTTCAGCTGCATTCATATCCATTTCACGTCGCTTCAGGTTGTTATACACCACATCTCGATAACGAATAATCTCTGAACTTCGTTTTTGTCGTCTTGCTTGTCGATTCTTTTCCCTTTCAAGCAAATTCTGCGACTTGTCTTCTCTCATGGTTTGAATACGTTGAACGTTAACCTGGCGCTCACTTTGTGAATATTCGTCGTTGCGTCTGATTTCTCGCATTCGAATTTTATTCTTCACATTTTCAGCGATCCGATACTCTTCGTTTTCTCTTATGCGTGAAAGACGCATACAATTCTGTTCCTTTTCCTGCACATAGAAATCTTCAAAAGTAGATCGATATTCACGAACTCTCATCATATTTCGCTCATTTTCCTGCTGCTTGTGCTGCTCGTTTGTTCTCCTTTTCACCATCCTTTGAGAATTGTTTTCTCTCTCCTTTTGTTTGTAATCTTCGTTTGATCTTTGTTCTGCTTTTCTTAACTGGTTTTTTATTCTTTCTAAATTGCTGAACTGTGAATCATTATTTCGTTTTCTCTTCATCAGTAGTCTGCGCTTTTCCTTGCGATCAATAAGATTCTCGTTTTCATTTAGCTGCTCTGGCAGCTCTGCTTCTAGTTTTTCTTTCAACACTTCACCATCACTATGTTCACTATTTGGCACTGCGACATAACGAATCCTATCGTAGCACTTTTTCGCATTAACCTTCTGTAAATGCGACTTTTTCTTTATTTTTGGCATTTTTGAGTGTGCTCTGAAATTGAATAAGCAGTTTGAACTCGTAAATAAACAATCTCACATTTCGTTAGTTCGATTTGAATAGGTCGACAATTTATCCATAGATCTGAAGCATACGACCTATTTAAACCGAATTTGTCAAAACATTTCCGACATAGAGTTCAATTTTCTGATGCATTTTGCCATTCCCGTACGAAAATAAGAAAAATAAAGATTAATGATCGAAACATATCGAAATCGTATCTATATATCTATATCAGGGTTTAAAAAATCTCATTCAATTGAATGAATTTCTGCTGAACTGATTGCTTTTGACATTCATTTTCAGCTCCGCTGTGAGATACTTGAAAGTGAACGCAGAACAATTTAACTAACTACGAGACACTGAAGACGACCTTACAGTTGAGGTCGAAATACATTTCTGTCAAAGAATGCAAATACTTAGCTGGAATTAAAAGGAACAGTACTTAACCCGATTTTCTTTTACTTAGTTCGACCATCCCCAGTATAACAATTTGTTGGTTGTGGCTTGTATTGTCGCGCTTATCTTTTATTAGAGTCCTGCGGCGGTCGTACGCTCGCAAGGCATACCGCCGCATGACAGTCGCAAGGCAAAAAAAAAGAAAAAGTGATCCCGCCAAAAACAAAAGCACGTGGGTTTCGCGAAGTGACAGATGTTTTTGAATGTATTTGTGACGAACGACAAGAGCTCAGTGGAATGAGTGTGCTTGCTCTCAAACTCCATACAGTGGAATTATATACTTCTAAATCTGGTGACGCTGTTATGATTAGTGACTGTCGCGCTAATATCAGAAGCCAGAGGCAGATAATCGCCATATTCTGATTTTTCTTGAGAGGCATAATAAAATAATTCCCCCCTCAGATAATGGTGATAGGCATGCAGAAATTCGAAACAGCATCGGCTCGGTAGTTGCACTACCGAAACAGAGATGGGGAAGAGTATGTTTTGTTTTGCCCTTGAACGCCATAGGAATTGGCGTTCCCATCATTATCTGAGGGACTAAATCATTTTATTTCGCTACTACCACATTCAACCAAATACAGAAGTGGAAATACAACATGGACCCGATTTTGTCAGCCCCGTTCAGCGACGAACTTGTTGCTCTCATTTTCTTACGGTCAAGCTTTGAACAATTATTTCGTGTCCATCCAAAAATAGATCCGGTTTGTGGAAGTTTTGGGTTGAGGTTAGAATCGAAGACCACTTTATCAAGAAGACTAGCAACACTGCTGAGTGAGTGTGTGATAGGATTTCGTCCGGGTACCGGTGTCGCGCGCTTTTGCTTCGGTGGTTCGATTTTTCTTTTCCCCTATTCGGAAATTAGCATTTCGTTGTGTCGCGTCTTTTGTAGCAACACTAAACGATCACCTGACGTGGGTGATCAGTTGTTTGCTTTTCATATGAAGTGAACAATAGTGCGTCAGCTTGCATGTTCGGTCGTGTCATTTGCAGTTAAATATTTGGCGACTAGCTTCCGCGGTTCGATTCGAAATATTAAGTGACCACCTGACGTGGGTGATCGATTGTTTGCTTTCCGAGTGAAGCAAATAATAGCGCGGCAACCAGCATGACACGAAGGTCATATTACTTATCAAAGTAAATCCAGACTCAACGATACCTTTCCTACTAACAAACACTCCTTCCTGCAGCCTTTGGTGGAGTCGCAGCGGTAAACGCGGGCTTTCACTTAACAAAGGTTGTTACTAATATTCCTTGCCTCTTCCAACCTGACTGCAAGGACGTGGCCGGCGCCGTTATTGTACTGTTAAAGAGAGTCTCTGAAGCGTGCACAGTGAGAATATTGACCACTCCCAGTCAATTATTCAGTTGATTCATTGTGCAACTGTCATTGGTTCGGGTCAATCACGGAATAGCAACCATAGATGTGTGCAGTCAGTCTAAGCTAAGCTAAGCTAAGACTAGCAACACTGCTGAGTCACTGTAAACACTTTCGACCACGGATGAAGGTGGAACTATTCATGATAGAATAAATCTTCATACTCGCATCAACATACTTTTAAGGTGCTAGTAGACGCTTTGCACAGACGCCAAATATTTGACCACTTTTGACAGATACATTTTGGCTTGTTGTTTGGCTGTCTTTGTCCCTATTCGTTTTTCAAGAGTGACAAATTTTTTTGTTTGCGCGGTACACCTTGGTCAAAATTTAACTGTCAAAAGTGGTCAAATATTTGGCATTGGTCAAACAGTGTCATACTAGCATTACACTTTTATACAAAGGTTCCACCTTAAACCAACAGGTGTCGGCGCCGTCGGTGACGCTTGCCGTTATTGTCAATTTTGCACCTTATCGAACGCGACGATATGGATGCGTCGCCGGAGAAACTATCGTCGGACTCGTCGCTAACCAATCAGCTTGCGGGAATCTGACGTTTCGATATCACTAACACAAACATGAGTAGAGGTGGTGCTTGATTCGTCGCGACGATTTTCAGATACCGACTGTAAGTTGACAGCTAGTTTCGTTGCGAAAAGAACAGACAATAGTATGGGAAATTAACAGAGTTCCATGTCTTCTTGTTAAAGTAGTCTTCGTTGGAATGCTAGGGATGTTCTAGGTTAGGTATGTAACTGACTGCGCCTGAACGATTTTCACTCCCAGAAATGACGCGCTTCTGATCGATTTTCACCAGAGAGGGAGCAGGCACGTCCCGGTTAGAGAAAAGAACGGCAACGAATGTGAATTAAAACAAACTGTCAACATTCGTGTAGGAGGAAACAGGACGGGACGAACGAGAATGAACCGAAATTTAATTCGTGACGTCATCTTGATAAACATATCTGGAGCTACATTTGAAAAGCGCCAAAGTATTGTGTATTTTCTACGGAAATCCTCAACCTAACAGCAGCGCGCCCACACAAATGAACACCATTAAAATTGATGTTTGTTTTATATTTCTTTTATTTGTGTGAATAAGTTAATGGGCGCTCAGCAGCGACTATTGCATCTTAATTGCGCAATTGGTATCCCATTGGACCGTTATTGTTAAATGCGTACGAAGCATATAGGGTATATATTGGTTCACTTAAGCATGTGATTAACATTTTCATCCTACGAAAAACAAAGGATTGCATCGCTGTTTATTTTGTTTCTTATTTTTGTATTTTTGTTAGAAGTGAGCATGCATGAAAACAAAAAGAAAGGAATCAATCGGTGCCGTAATCGCTTGTTTTCGAATAGGATGTGTTAGCGTGAGATTACTTATGGCACTCAGACCCTAATTAACGACTAAGTTTTCTGTTCCCAAGTAGCGCGCTCAAGAAAAAATTAGCTTTCTTCCGCAAGTTATTTTGACAACTGATCCAGTATTGGGAGAAATGCCACTTTTCCTTGCGGAATAAAACGATTTTTTTTTTCCAAGCAGAAAAGTAACAGCTCCATTTGGTTTGCACGGGAAGAGCTATCGGTGCTACACTTGTTTCCTTACTTGCTTTCTGAGAACTGCTTAATAAATTTTAAAGCGGAATCATTACATGAACAATAGGGTCTGGGACCATTTGGGCAGAAATACCTATTTTGGGCACTTGCTACTATAACTCAGTCAATTTAAATCCAATTTACATGAATGGCTGGATACTGTGCGTATCTCACTATATACCAAGAATCAAGTCAATTGGTTCAAAATTGACTGAGTTACAGCAGCAAGTGCCTAAAATAGATGCTCCTGCCCAAATGGTCCCAGACCCTACTTGTCCTAACCTTTTGTACAGTAATCAGGAAATGGAAACTAGCTATAATGATGAATAAGATCGTAGATAGAAGATACTAACACTCACCCAAACTACCTTTCATTTTTAATTTCATTTATTTAGTATTACATCAAACTCAAGATAAAACTGAATCAAAACTACCTTAAGAAATGCATAAAGCCAGACTTAAAATAGCATTCAAATAATTCATAACGGTTGGAACGAACTTCATAAGGTTCCCTATTAAACCAGTCTGTCTTGATGTGGTGGTGTGGAAGTGGATCCACCAACCAAGCCGTTTTACTTTGGGGACGTTAGGCAAAAGATTCACGCATTTCGATATATTGTTCATATATGACCGTCATGCCTGTGTTCACCTTCTAAATACCAACTTTACACTTGTTCGCACCCTAGCGAATACTATCAAATCTATCATTTCATTACCTACTTCAAAACAACCTTCTCCCTTGCTCTTTAAGTGGAAAAAAGACCGATGAAGCCATAAATGTCTCAATAATTTCTTACGGTCGATAAATAAGAAAAAAAAAACAATCAGAACAGAATTATGGAATCGCTACATAAAACAGCAAAAATTTCTCAATAAACAACCCATTCATATCGTAATTTTGGTAACAAAAATAA